>NC_133659.1:169855844-170155844 GCF_037893015.1 Macrotis lagotis
GTACTTATTAAGTGTCTGAGACCAGATTTGAACCCAGGTACTCCTGACTCCAGGGTCAGTGCTTTATCCAGTACGCCACCTAGCTGCCCCCAATCTAGTCCTTCTATAAAGATTTAAAGTCAGGAGTATTTTACTCTTTTCTTTTGGACAGATTTTATAATTAGAATTACTCTCTAGGATCAAAAAGAACATGTTTAATATTTCTTCTTCATGATGGACTTTCAAATACTTGATAGCTGCTATCATGTCTCCTGTAAACCTCCTTTTCTACAGACCACAGTCCCTCATTTCCTTCACTGAGTCTTCATGCAACATGTACATAGGCCTTCTGTAACTTCCTGGTTTCTCTCTCTCTCTCTCCTATAGATACTCCATATTTATCATTTGCTTTTTCAGTTATGGCAATCAAACTCTAAATAACATTTTAAAATGTATGTTATGTCCAGGGCACAGCATGGAGAAATTATGACTTCCCCTATTACTATATCCTCAAACTTTCATTAACATATCTTGTAATTTTTCTAGCACTTTTGATGATTACAATGTTTATTCTTTTTTTTCTTTTTTTAATTCAATTTTTTATTCTCATTTTGTACAAATGGTTTTTTTTACATTAATAAAATATACTTGTTTACAAGTAAACAAATTACCCCTCTCCCCATGAATATAGATAGACTTGCTTGGGCGAAAAAGTAAAGGGGGAAGAAAAAAATTAAAATTAAAAAAAATAATAGTAATAATTATAGGTATGGTCAGTTGGTGCAATGGACAAAGCACCAGCCCTGGAGCCAGGAGCACCCGAATCCATATGCAGCCTCGTAAACCCAACAATCACCCAGCCATGTGACATGCAAGCCACCCGATCCCCACTGCCCTGCAAAAACCAAAAAGAAGAAAAAACAACAACAATAACAAAAAACCTGACATAAAATAAAATAGTAATAATAGTAGGGGTGGCTGGGTGGCAGACAGAGCTTTGGCCCTTGAGCCAGGAGCACCTGGGTTCGAATCTGACACCCTGCTATGTGGCCCCAGGCAGGCCACCCAGCCCCACTTGCCCTGCACCCTCCCCCAAATAATAATAACAAAATATGTGCTTCAGTCTTTGTTCCAACACCAACAACTCTGTCCTGGGTGGATCACATTCTTTATGATAAGTCCATCACAAAAGTTACTTCCATATTTTTCCAAGGTTGCCATTGCTGATCGCAACTCCCTCCTTTCGTATTTCTCTGCTACCATGTACTATATTTTCTCTCTCCTTTCACTCTGACTCTGCTGTAGGGTCGCTGAGTGGCGCAGCAGACAGATCCCTGGTCCTGGGGCCAAGAAGCCCTGAGCCCCCATACCACCTCTTAGGCCCAGAATCCACCTGGCCCTATGGTCCTAGGCAGGCCATCAAATCCCAGTCCCTTGCAAGAAGTAAAAAAGAAAATGTGTTATATCTGACCACTGTCCCCCATGGTCCATCCTCTCCTCCTTTATTCACATCCCCTCCTCTTCCCCCTGCTCCCCCCTCCTTCTTACTCCAGTTGTCTATACCCCATTGAATATATTTGCTGTTTCCTCTCCTAGCCATCTCTGATGAGAGCAAAGGTTCCCTCATTCCCCCACACCTCTCCCCTTCCATATCATTGCAATAGTTCATTGTGATAAAAAAAAATCTTATTATGTGAAATATCTTGGACTATTCCCCCTCTCCTTTTTCTTTCTCCCATTCCATTTACCTTTTTTTCTATTGACTCCATTTTTACACCATATTTTATCTTCAAATTCAGCTTTCTCCTGTGCTTCAACTATAAAAGCTCCCTCTACCTGCTCTATTAACTGAGATGGTTCATATGAATATTATCAGTATCATTTTTCTATACATGCAGTTCATCCTCATTAAGTCCCTCCTATTTCCCCCCTCTCCTCCAATCTCCATGCTTCACCTGAGTCTGGTATCTGAAGATCAAACCTTCTGTTCAGCTCTGGCCATTCCAAAAGGAACCTTTGAAATTCCCCTGGTTCATTGAAAGTCCATCTTTTTCCCTGGAAGAGGACATTCAGCCTTGCTGGGTAGTTCATTCTTGGCTGCATTCTAAGCTCTTTTGCCTTCCGGTGTATTGTATTCCAAGCCCTACCTCCAAAAAGTTCTATATCTTCATACCTTTTCATGTTGCAATTTCTGAAGTTATTTTTTGAGCCCTTACATATTTCTTAGAATTCACAATTTTCTTCGTTCTTTTATAGTATAGTACTAACTCTCTTATTTCATTAATTTAGCAAATTTTATTCAGCTACTTACTAATTGTTGTCCAATATGTTTGGTCTTTATTTTTTGCCATACCGAATAATGTAACTAGGAATACTTTTAAATATTCATTTTCCTTTTCATGTCGTATTTTGATCTTAGTTTGTGATATTTTTAAAAAAGTTCAAAGAGACTGTGTTTCTGAGCAAATTAAAATCAGTGTTATTGATCATATCTAGAAAGCAATTACCAAAAGCAAACTCACCATTGCCATATTAGTCAATGTTAACCTTTTGATATTTATATAGTTCTTTGAAAATGGGGTGCATCTGAGGTTATGTATCAACTGTGATTGTTCAACAAATCACAAGAGAGAATATTATAAAGGGAGGTGGACTGTATTGAATTGTTCTTTGCTCTACATGACTTAGAGCAGGGCTGTGAAACCTTATTTTTTTTTTTAATTTTAGAAAGGTTTTATTTATTTTCAATTTTACAATTTTTGCCCCAATCTTGCTTCCCTCCCCCACCCCCCACAGCAGCTTGTTAGTCTTCACATCATTCCCATAGTATGCATTGATCTAAGGTGAATATGACGAGAGTGAAATCATATCCTTAAGGAAGAAACATACAATATGAGATACAGCAAAATTACATAAGGCAATATTTAAAAAAAATTTAAAAGTACAAAGAAAGTCTTTAGCCTTTGTTCAAATTCTGCAATGCTTTATCAGGATACAGATGACATTCTCCATCGCAGATATCCCAAAATTGTGCCTGATTGTTGCCCTGTTGGTATGAGCAAATCCATTAAGGTTAATCATCACCCCCATATTGCTGTTAGGGTGTACAATATTCTTCTGGTTCTGTTCATCTCACTCAGCATCAGTTCATGAAAATCCTTCCAGGCTTCCCTGAATTCCCATCCCTTTTGGTTTCTAATAGAACAGTAATATTCCATGACATACATATGGCACAGTTTGTTAAGCCATTCCCCCAATTGACGGGTATTCCCTCAGTTTTTATTTCTTTACCACCACAAAGAGAGCTGCTATGAACATTTTTGTACACGTGATGTTTTTACCCTTTTTTATAATCTCTTCAGGTTATAGCCCCAGTAGTGGTATTGCCGGAACAGAGGGTGTGCCCATTTTTGTTGCCTTTTGGACATAATTCCAAATTGTTCTCCAGAAAGACTGGATGAGTTCACAGCTCCACCGACAATGCATTTGTGTCCCAGATTTCCCACATCCATTCCAACATTGATCATTTTTCTTTTTGGTCACTTTGGCCAGTCTGAGAGGTGTGAGGTGGTACCTCAGAGAAGCTTTAATTTGCATTTCTCTAATAATTAGTGATTTAGAACAATTTTTCATATGACTATGGCTTGCTTTGATTTCCTCATCTGTAAATTGCCTTTGCATATCCTTTGACCATTTGTCAATTGGGGAATGACTTGTCTTTTTTTATAATTTATTTTTAAATTTATATTTATTTTATTTTTGTACAAATGTTATTTTTTATACTTTATTAAATTATTCTTGTTTAAGATTAAACATAATACACCCTCCCCCCACAAATGAGCTCATGAGCAAAAAAGTAAAGGAAAGAGGAAAAAATAAAAATAAAAATAATAATAATAATGATAGGGGCAGTTAAGTGACACATTGGATGGAGCATTAGCCCTGGAGTCAGGAGTACCTGAACCCAAATCCAGTCCCTGACACCCAGTAATCACCCAGATGTGCAGCCTTGCGCAAGGCACCCCAACCCCACTGCTGTGCAAAAACCAAAAAAAAAAAAACCACCCTAAAATAAAATAGTGATAACAACAACAACAACAACAACAGTAGAGACAGCCAGGTGGCACAGTGAACAGAGCACTGGCACCAGAGTCAGGAGCACCCAGTTCCAATTCGGCCTCAGGCACCCAACAATCACCCAGCTGTGTGACCCCGGGCAAGCCAACCCAACCCCATCTGCCCCACAAACGTCCTCCCCAATAAAAACAACAACAATAATAATGATGATGATGCTGATGATAATAATTGTGCTTCAGTTTGTGTTCTAACAGCACCAGCTCTGTCACAGGTGGATCACATTCTTTAGGATAAGTCTATCACAAAAGCTACTTCTATAATTTTCCACTGTTGTCATTGCTGATCGCAACTCCCTCCATTCGTACTTCCCCACTACCATATACTATATTTTCTCTCTCTTTTCACTCTGTCCCTCTTCTTAAATGTGCTATCAGTAGCTGAATGGCATAGCTGACTAATCACTGGCACTGGATCCAAGAGGTCTCATGACCACCTACTACCCCTAAGGCCCAGTAATCACCCGGCCCTGTGGTCCCAGACAGGCTATCCAATCCCAGCCCCTTGCAACAAGTAAAAAAGAAAATGTGTTATACTTGACCACTCTCCCTCATGGTCCACCCTCTCCTCCATCACTTGCATCCTCCCCCATCCCCCTGTCCCTCTTCTCTCTTTTTTATTGTAGGTGTCTATACCCCATTGAGTATATATGCTGTTTCCTTTCTGAGCCACCTCTGATGAGAGTGAATGTTCCCTCATTCCCCTTTGCCTTCCCCCCTTCCATATCATTGAAATAGTGCATTTGTAATTAAAATTTTTTTTATTATATGAAATATTTTAGGCTATTCTACCTCTCCTTTCTCTTATTCCCATTACATTTCCCTTTTAGCCATTGACTCTTATTTTTACAATATACTATATCTTCAAACTCAACTCTCTTCTGTGCTGCATCCATAAAAGCTCCTTGTACCTGGTCTATTAAATGAGAAGTTTCCTATAAGTATTATCAGTATCATTTTTCTATGCCGGAATACATGTAGTTCATCATCATTAAATCCCTCATATTTTACCCTTCTTCTCTGCTCTCTATACTTCACCTGAGTCCTGTACCTGAAGATCAAACTTTGTGTTCAGCTCTAGTTGTTTCAACAGGAACAATTCAAATTCCCCTGGTTCATTGAAAGTTTTTTCCCCTGGAAGAGAATGTTCTGTTTTGCTGAGTAGTTGATTCTCGTTTGCATTTCAAGCTCTTTTGACTTCAGAATATTATATTCCAAGCCCTAAGAACCCTAAATGTAGTTGCTGCTGAGTCCGGTGTGATCCTTACTGCAGCTCCACGATATTTGAATTGTGTCCTTCTGGCTACTTGTAATATTTTCTCTTTGACTTTGGAATCCTGGAACTTGGCTATAATATTCCTGGGGGTTGTTTATTTTTTGGATCTCTCTCTCCGGGAGAGATTGGTTGATTATCTCAGTTTCTATTTTACCCTCTGCTTCTAGGACATCTGGGCAATTTTCCTGTAGGAATTCTTTAAAATTGAGGTCAAGACTCTTTTCCTGATCATGACTTTCAGTTATACCAGTAATGTTTATATTATCTTTCCTGAATCTGTTTTCCTGATCAGTTGTTTTTTTCAATGAGATGTTTCACATTTTCTTCTAATTTTTCATTTTTTTGATTTTGAAGTATTGAAAATTTAGTTAGAGTCCTTATTTTATAAATTTTGCGAGAGAGCACTTATGAGGGTCTTTTCTTCTGTTGCCATCTTGGCTCCACCTTCAAACTTATTTTAAAAAGTTTTTGAAAAGGCTATTGAAAAAATAGATAATATATTTTGATTTACCATTTTCATGAGAGTTTTGTGGTAGCTTGACTTCATTTACTAAAGCATTTAGTAAATCCACAGTGGGCTGCATAAAATCGTAATGCAGGCCACATTTTGGATAACCCTGACTTAGATCAACAGTGTTTTGGTAAAAGAGACTCATCAATTTCCATATCATCTGTTTGACAAAATGGAGGATTCACATTTTCCCAGACTTTCTGAGTAAACACAATGAGCTTAGAATTTCTTTTACTGTCTTTAATTAGATCTTAGTTGTTCTGGCTGAGTATGTCTTTTAGAAAGATTTTCCACAATGATTGATTTCTAAATTTCTTGTTGTTCTACCTTTTATGCCCTGATTCCCATTCTGGGATCCATCAGGAAGTATGTACCATGGAAAGTGATATTCATTCAGACAGATTCCTATTTTCCTATTGTTATAAAAAATTTTTTTTGCCTTCACTTAAATACTTGATGATTTTTCCTGTTAGTAAATGTAAAAATTAAACCTTCCTCTCTGTTTCCAAGTCATAGTTCAAAGTAGTTCCTTACTTTAACGTATTGCTATTATATTTTCTTATCTTTTTTTTAGATGGTCATGGCTGACCAGAAGTACATTTTTTTTGACTTCTTGCTGTTACTTCTTTACAATTTTCTAATCTGTTTATAGTTATGTGTGGTGTATATAAGAGTATTTATAAATTTCATTAATATTTTAAGGTAGGACAAAATGAAGTTTATGATAGGTAAGGTGAAAATTATATGGGTTATGTCATTTTTTTAAGGTTTTTTTTGCAAGGCAAATGGGGTTAAGTGGCTTGCCCAAGGACACACTGCTAGGTAATAATTAAGTGTCTGAGACTGGATTTGAACCCAGGTACTCCTGACTCCAGGGCCAGTGCTTTATCCACTGCTCCACCTAGCCGCCCCTGTCATATTGTTTTGATGTGATTTACTTAGGTACTTTCAAAGACCTGTGAAAATTATTTGTTTTAGTAATTCTTCTACCAAGGCAGGAAACAACTTTTCTACATCTATCTGCTCTTCCTATGTGTTTGTCCACATTTTTCTGTTAATAACCAATATAGTAGTAGAGTTTTCTCTCATTCCTTTAGTATATCAGGGATACCAATATACTAGTTAAGATGTCCATCCCTTTCTTGACATTACTTTTCTTTTTTTTTTTTTTTTTTGCAAGGCAGTTGGGTTAAGTGGCTTGCCCAAGGCCACACAGCTAGGTAGTCATTAAGTGTCTGAGGCTGGATTTGAACTCAGATACTCCTGACTCCAGGATCAGTGCTCTATCTACTGCGCCACTTAGCCACCCCCATTGACATTAATTCTTGCTGTGAGTTGTATCCAAGTCAGACATCCTTGATAATGACCTAGTTGTCATCCTCAATTTCTGACTGTTTCTTTCCCCTCCAGTTTGTTGCCATATTGAATATGGGGATGAAAGGGTCTTTTTTTTTTTAACCTTTACTACATTTCTTAAATATGCCCCCTTTTCTCCTCTAACACTGATACTACTCTGCCTAGACTTTTGTAGTAACTTGCTAGTGAATCTACCTATATTCAGTCTCTTCCCCACTCCAGTTCAGTCCTTCATTTGTCCCCTAAAATGATTTTTCCTAAATTACAGATACTATCATTTTATATATTGAGCAAGCTGAAGTTGATAGAGTTTAAGTGTGTTGGTTAGATTCATGTAGCAAGAGATATGATTTGACCCTTGGTCTTTTTGACTTCAAGTCCGGGGCTCTGTCCAATACTAGACAATATCTAACAACCATTTTACTGCCAATTAGATATACTATTTATAAGGTTCATTATGACTTATATTTTGTGATACATACATACATATATATATATATATATATATATATATATATATATTTCACATTGTATGATACATAATATGCAGCTCCGGAATGAAGAAACTCATTGTACAATCAACCCAATTTTTGGAATAATATTTATGTACATTCTTTTAAGTCTTAGAGGGTAGAAAAATAATCTATTCATTAGAAATCTATGAATCATAATAATAACATGTTATCGTTGTTGAAGATTAGGACCCAAAACTATTGTCTTGTATGAGATAAATCATCTTCAGATTTTTTTGCTTTATGCGGTATATGACCAAAAGTTATTAAGCAGGAATTTTTTTTTTTAAGGTTTTTGCAGGGCAGTGGGGTTAAGTGGTTTGCCAAGGCCTCACAGCTAGGTAATTATTAAGTGTCCAAGGCCGGATTTGAACTCAGGTACTCCTAATTCCAGGGCTGGTGCTCTATTCACTGCGCCACCTAGCCACCCCTAAGCAGTAATTTTTGATAGTAAGTGACAAATACTTATCTAAAAGACCTGATTATATCAGCAGGATAACTTTATAAGTAGAGATTTATTGAGATAATTTTTATGGAAGTTCATAAAAGGATAGATTTAATGTTGGAAGAGCTTTAGAAATCAAGTAGTTCAGCACTCTTTTCGAAGAGATGAGGAAACTAAGGCCATATTAGGTTAAATGTCTTACTCAAGGTTACATTGCTACTAAAGTAACAAAAAAAAGTTTTGAACCCAGAATCTCCTACTTCAAAATTAATTTCTATTTCTACTTTAGAATACGGCCTGTTTTACCTCTTATAAATGCTGAAAATATTTCTGTTGTAATCTTGCCAACACAACCTCTTAATTTATTGTTATAATATGAATATTTCATTTGTTTTCCAATTACATACAATGATAGTTTCTACCACTCAATTTTTTACAAGATTTTGAATTTTAAAATTTTTCTCCCTCCCTCCTCTCTTTCCCCAACACAAGACAATCTGATGTGGGCTTTACATTTGCATCCATGATAAGCATAGATCGAAATTGAATGTATAACTTAATTTATTTAGAACTTTGTCATAATGGAGTGAACTTCTCTGAGGATTTATTTCTAAGTGGTATATCTAAAGGGGATTTACTTAATAAGATAGCAGAAATATATAAAAGTATTGGGATATGAAAAAACAGGAGTTGCTAAATTTGAAGTCATTATTTCCTAAAACTAATCTATAGTTTTCCAAAAGTTTTAAAGCAGTTTAAAACTGCTTAAAATTTATGTATGATTCTTAGGACGTCTTCTGTAATTCTATTGACATTGAACATGTGGATATGTTTGAAGCATCCATATAGTGTGAGAGAAATAGAAAAGCATGGAGAGGAAATATCAACCAGAACATTACAAGGAAAGAGAGTTATTAGACCTCTATTCGTCCATGTGAAAACTTCATAATTGCAAGAGAATGAAGGGCTTCCCTTAGCTATTTGATTTTGAAATAAGTTTTCTGGTTACCTTTTATTTTTTTTATAACACCTTCCTTTCACAGAAGATTCCTTTCTCTGACAAGACATCTTCCTTTATATCAAAGGAAAAAACAAAAGAGAATAAAATGATTGAGCAAAATTACCCATATTGAAAAATCCTTGTGTATTTGTTGTTCTACACAAAAAGAAAATATAAATATATCATCTCATTTTTATATAAAGCATAAAATATAAAGTATTATAAACTGAGAGGCATTTGAAGAGGTAAACATGTGTTTGCAAAGGAGAAAAAGATGACTTAGGTTTATGAGGAATAAAAAAATTGTTAGACCAGATGTGGAGCTAAAGTAGCTAGAGAGGTTGGAGAAGTAGAAAGGGTTGGAGAGGAAAGGTCCCAAGAATGATTTGGGGGAATGAAAAGAGGTGGGGCCTTCTATCCTAACCTTCTTTTGGAGAGAATAGCTATTAATTGGAGAATTAGTTTTGAATGCTTCTTGCAGATTGGGCATGTCTTATTTGTTATTAGAGGCAAGAAGACAGTACAGTAGAGAGGGTTCTGGGCTTGAACTCAAGACCTGATTTCACATGTGGCCTTACATATCTAGATATTTGACCTTAGGCAAGCCACTTAACCTTTATCTGCCTCAATTTCTTCAACTGTAATATGGAGATGATAATAGTATTTATCTCTAAGAATTGAGAATCAAATGGAATAATATTAGTGAAGTGCTTCTCCCAGTTCCTGTAATATAATGGATTCTTTAAAAATTCTTTTTCTTATTCTCCTTTCCTGCTCAGAATGTTTTTTACTGCACAATGTTATTTCAAATGTTAGGTTTTCACAAATTCTTTTTTTATTTATTTTAAACAGTGTCCTTAATTTTTTGTTTTTTTAATTTTTTTGCAAGGCAATTGGGTTAAGTGGCTTGCCCAAGGCCACACAGCTAGGTAATTCTTCATTGTCTGAGGCCGGATTTGAACTGAGGTACTCCTGACTCTAGGGCCGGTGCTCTATCCACCGAGCCACCTAGCTGCCCCCTATCCTTTACTTTTGATGTTGAGATTATAGTTTGACAAATTGTATGTTTGTCATTTTTTTCTAACTTTACTGGTTTTCAATTTTCTTTTTCTTTTAGGTTTTTGGCTAGACAGTGGGATTAAGTCACTTGCCCAAGGCCACACAGTTAGGTAATTATTAAGTGTCTGAGACCGGATTTGAACCCAGGTACTCCTGACTCCAGGGCCAGTGTTTTATCCATTGCACCACCTAACAGCCCCCATAGTTTTCATTTCTAATATAGTTTCAAAATGGTATTGTCATAAACCTTACACTTAGTCTTTCCAGTCTCCCATCTCTCAGTTACTTCTTTCAAAAGATGTAAATTGCATGCTTATGAAGGCATTTAAAAATTCTCTTCAGAAAAAATGTTATTTGTTATCAGAGCCCTTGAATTAAAGTTTTCTGGTAGTTCTCATTGAGAGTATGGACCCTGATAATGATCTAAAAAAAAGCTGTTAAGATCTTGGAATACTGTTAATATTCTATTGTATATTACACCCTTGCAGATTTCTGCTGCTGTTTAAAATCTGAAAAAGCAAATTATAGAGATAAAAATATAAGGGATCTTATTTAAACACACTAATGACAATTTTTATTGTTTTTTTTTTTCAGTCTACCCCTTTTGGAATAGTTGCTAAATTTTACTGATTCTTCTTCCCCAACATTTTTTAGTTTCCCCACATATCATACTATCTCCCAGTTGGTTTCATTAGTTCTAGTCTCTCTCCCATTCATACTCCTTACAGGTTGCCTTAGTATACTTTATTGGCATACATGCCTAAATACATGTAACAGGTTTTAGCTGTGGTCCGTTAATTTAGAATTTATGAGGTATGGAGTGTGCTAGCCACTGTGTTTACTCTGGAAATTCAAAGACATAAACAAATTGTCTTTCTTGTCCTCAAAGAGATCATGTTTCATTTGGTAGGAGGAGTGAAGAAAATGAGTTATTACATAGGATCACTATGCACAACCTTTTTTGCCTTTAATTCCAAGCCAACTATTCTCTTCCCAAATTTCCATATTATAAATGTTTTCAGGTTGGATCTTGGAGACTTTTGACCTAATAACCCAACAAGATTCCTTTCAAACAAGGACTGTTTGAAATGAATGTTACTTCAGTTCAAATGACAATTATGCACAATAACTACAACACTGTAAATTTAAAGAACAACTACAAAATGTTTTAAAATTAATGTTTCAAAGTTATAAAGAATAGGCTTATCCCAGAGAAAAGATTGGAGAGTTCATCTATCAAATCTTTTCTGGAAATTCATGGGATGAAATTGTATGGGAAAGTTGGTTCAGTATGTATATGGAACATTGCTTATATTATCAGATTTTTTTTTCCTGTGTATTTTCTGTTCTTGTTTATTTTTTTAAATCTTTTATTCTCAAAAATTCTTTATAGGATTATATAGGATTGCTATAGGAGGGAGGAGGAATGGAATTGATTTACATGATGATTTAGAAGGGAAATGAGATGATTTTGAAGTCTAAAGCTTCAGGAAGGTTTATTTTGAAAAGAAATTGCAACGATAATTTCTAGTAAAAGGGTAGAATATAAACTTTACTACTTGTATATAAAGACCATAGAATGGTAGTATTGGAAGTTACCTTAGAAATCCCATTTTGGGGTGGCTAGGTGGTGCAGTGGATAAAACACCAGCCCTGGAGTCAGGAGTACCTGG
This sequence comes from Macrotis lagotis, assembly GCF_037893015.1. Taxonomy (NCBI): domain Eukaryota; kingdom Metazoa; phylum Chordata; class Mammalia; order Peramelemorphia; family Peramelidae; genus Macrotis; species Macrotis lagotis. The sequence continues at coordinate 169,867,789 of NC_133659.1, forward strand.
GTTCAAATCCGGTCTGAGACACTTAATAATTATCTAGCTGTGTGGCCTTGGGCAAGCCACTTAAGCCCATTGCCTTGCAAAAACCTAAAAAAAAAAAAAGAAATTCCATATTAAAAACTTCTTCTGTCTTAAAGAGGAAACTGAAATTTTTAAAAGTTTAGTTTCTTGCCCTTGTTCTTATACTGAATGAGAATATTCAGGGACATTGGTTTGATTAATAGTCATAAGGATTGATTCTCCTTGTATATGGGTTGGACTATAGATGACTCCTGATGACTACTTTCCTTCTAATTCTCAGATTTTTATGATTCTGTGATTCTAGATTTTTTTTTTTTATTTTTGGTTTTTGCAAGGCAATGGGCTTAAGTGACTTTCCCAAGGTCACACATGTAGATAATTACAAAGTGTTTGAGGCTGTATTTGAACTCAGGTCCTCCTAATTGCAGGGTCAGTACTCTATCGACTGCACCACCCAGCTGCCCCCTGATTCTAGATTATTCTTGATCTCATGTGCTTTCCAACATGACATCAAGAGTAATCTAAAATTATCAATTCTTTGCTTTGCTTTTATTTTAGAAAATGATAAGTTTGTTTGCCCAAGGTTTACTAAAGTATCAACTTAATGCTCTCTCAACTATAAACATTTCATGTGGAAACCAGTTACCTATATCACTTTCTGCTATGAACTGCCCTTGAGGCTTTTCTTCTGATACCATGCATGTCCAATTCTGACTGGGCTTCATCCTGCTGATCTTGTGAGGTCTGATAGAATCATGATCTCAACTGGTCTTACTGCTTCAGGCACTGGAATAGTTTTATGCCATTCTTCCAGACTCCTCTGATCAAAGTCCTGGGCTTTTACAGCTGGTGTCTGGCTCTCCTTCAGAACTGAGTTATTCTCCTGCCAATCTTTCTGATGCTCCCTAGGCCTGTTGTGGGTGTTCTGGCCTCTCTCCTGGCTCTCCACCACAACCCTTTGACTCTTCAAGCTTGTTAGAAAATGGGCTTGGCATCTGTTGCACTGTCTTAAGTAATGAGGATGGTGCCATTGATTCCTGCATTTAGGGACTTGGTTTTTTGCCATAAAAGAAGCCAAACTCTAGGGAGCATAGTCTCAGGTTGGATTCTTGCATCTCCCTTAGGTTGGCTTTATCGTGGAGCCACTGACCCTTGGAGTATGTTGAATGTCCCTGTTTATCTGATTGTGGATGTAGTCACATATTAAAAGGAAATGAGATGACTTTGTGTTGTAAAGAAATTATTCTTTAGGAAGCCCATCTCAGAGAACTTAATACTCTAAACCAGGCTTTGTGACCTAAAACCATTTTCTGTCCTGAAATGTGGCATAGGGATTTGGGTTAGGCCTTCTGAAATATTAGAACATGTCCTCTAGTCCCAAGGATCTGTCATATGAATTTTAATTATGCACCAGTCAGTTTGATTCCAGTTTCACTTATTAGCTTCAAGTCAGTTTTTAACTTTTTTTGTGTGTGGGTGTAAGGCATGAAGCCAGTACATGTTACATTTGATTCAGTTTAAGAAGCACATGCAACATATTTAAGTATGTTTCTTATGTCCTGAAGTTTGAGATTGAGGTCTAAGGGGCAGTGGGTTATGTAAACCAATGCATATACTTTCAAGGAAAATGTTAACCATGGCCATGCAAGTCTGTGTTTTCCCTCCAACAGCATCTGAGCCCATATGAATTCTTATATGGTTTGTGAGTTCTTATTTACAAACAATGTTCTGTATTCCTCTGTGATTCCTGTGCTTTGTATTTCTAAAACCAATAAAATGGTTATATATATATATATATGTTATCTTTTCAAAGCTGCAGCATAGTGAAGTGGAAAGAATTTATTAAGATTTGGGAAGACCAGGGATCAAGTCCGTCTGCTCTCATGTGTAGGCGCTCTCTGGTCATTGGGAAGTCACCCACATCTTAGTGCCCCATTTAACTAGCTCTCATTATAAGGCTTAGAATAATATCCATATTATGATAACCCTTTAGTTTGTGTCTTCATTTCTTCTTATCTAATATCCTTCTAAACATATAATATGAGTTTAATATATATGCTTATTCCATGAATCAACTGATGGAAGTTCTCCATATTGATTAAACCACTTGTTTAGACTTAAGGAAATATGTAATGAATCCAAAAATTATAACTTTAGGGAATATTAAGGATTTTGATTGCATTTTGAAGATTCTTAATTTTAAAGTATATTTGCACTATTTAGTAATTTATCTATAAATTTCCACCCTGATGAGCATTTTATATACTGTTTAGTTTCTAAATATTGGGAAGAAGCAGTATAATCAATATATAGTTTAAAGTCGAAATTTCATATTATATCTTTGAATCTGTTTTCAAGGCTAGTTCCACAAAACTGATCATAATATGATCAGAGGTACCTTAAAATGTATTTAATCTTCTTGTGCTATTTAATATCACATTCAAGGGAATCATTCACTAATAGTCAGACATGTAAATTTGAAGTTGTTTCTGGAGTAATCTTTTGAACAGTATGCAAAACTTTCATTGTCAAGAGAGATTATTGTCAATAAAGTTTAATTGTCATGAATTTTCTCAGTTGATGGCAGAATGACTTGAAATGATCATTGGGGCAGCAGGAGGCTTTTCTCAGGCAGTTAGTGAAAAAGCTGAATTGTGACTACAGAGAGAGAGAGAGAGAGAGAGAGAGAGAGACAGTGTGTGTGTGTGTGTGTGTGTGTGTGTGTGTGTGTTTGGGGTTTAGTATTGCAAGGCTCTGAGAGACATTGTCAGAACTTTTCTTGACTTCAGTTACCTGTGATTAGCCAATCTTCATGGTTCTAGAGAAGTCAAAATAAGTATGAAATATTCTTGAGGTAAAGTATTTATTGCATTTAGCATTGAACAACCCATTTGTCACCCCCTAGGAGCAAGCGTGTACATGAACAATCCTTCTCAGGTCACAGCGGAGCTTTGATGAGATCTGGTCAGACAAGGTGTGTGAGAAAGAATAAAGTTCAGATATTATTGAAAAAGCAGTTATCCCTTGAGCATGGATTAGAAATTGAACTGCTTATGTTCTAATTTATTTACAGGCCATGTGATTTTGAAGCAAGTCTTATCTAAACTCAACAATACCTCATCCTTGGGTGAATCACTTTTTTTGTTTTTGTTTTTGTTTTTTGTTTTAAAGGGATTGGCATAGAAACAAAAGGGAAGGAAGGAAGGTGATAGTGACAAATAAGAAAAGGAGCAAGAATACAAAGAGGGAAAGATTGAAAAAAGTGAAATTCTTTCATTGGCAGAATGGGGTTCCACTGATAAGTCCTCCTATAAGAGAAGAAAGATTTTCTTTTAAGGGAGATGGGAGCTTTTCAGCACTTATTATTTGCAGTGATTTGGTGCTTCAAGAGTCATCATTCTGGGTTAGAAGAATGAGATTTAACCCCTGAAAGAAGTGTGGTCATGAATCCAAGGAAGAGATTACAAGACAAATAGGGAAAAATGACTAAGGTCAATATTGCACAATCAATGACATAGGAAAACTTGTCATAAGGTAATAATTACCACTATCACATGCAGGAATCGATATTTAGTTGTGAGGCATAACAAAGAAAGGCAGTAGAGATCAATATCTATTAGGCAATGCAGAATCTCTTTATTTTTATTTTTTTAGGTTTTTGTAAGGCAAATGGGGTTAAGTGGCTTGCCCAAGACCACACAGGTAGGTAATTATTATGTGTCTGAGATGGGATTTGAACCCAGGTACTCCTGACTCCAGGGCCAGTGCTTTATCTACTACGCCATCTCAGAATCTCTTTAGAAGAAAATTCTTTTTTTTTTTTGACCCAGAAGGCAATTTATTCATTCATTCATCTATTTATTTAATCCTTTAAATTTATTTATTTATTCTCATTTTGTACAAATAATTTTTTATACATTAATAAAATATTAAGAGTAAACCAAATACCCCCCTCCCCCCAAAAAATAGTTTCGCTTGAGCGATAAAGTAAAGGGGAGAGAAAAAATTAAAATTAAAATTAAAAAAAGTAATAGTAATAATTGGAGGTATGGCCAGGTCGTGCAGTGGACAGAGCATCAACCCTGGAGCCAGGAACACCCAAGCCCAAATCCGGCCCCATACATCCAACAATCACCCAGCTGTTTGACCCCATGCAGGCCACCTAGCCCCATTTGCCCTGCACCACCCCCTCAAATAACAATAATAAAAAATGTGCTTTAGTCTGTGTTCCAGAACCACCAACTCTGTCACAGGTAGATCACATTCTTTATGATAAGTCCATAACAGAAGTTACTTCCATATTTTTCCATTGTTGCATTGCTGATCGCAACTCCCTCCTTTCGTACTTCTCTACTACCATGTACTATAATTTCTCTCTCCTTTCACTTTGACTCTGCTGTAGGGTAGCTGAGTGGTGCAGCAGACAGATCCTTGGCCCTGGGTTCAAGAGGCCATGAGCCCCCATACTACCTCTTAGGCCCAGCATCTACCCAGCCCTATGGTCTGGGACAGGCCATCTAATCCCAGCCCCTTGCAAGAAGTAAAAAAGAAAATGTGTTTTATCTGACCACTCTCCCCCTATGGTCCATCCTCTCCTCTATCATTCTCATCCCCACCCCTTCCCCCTGTACCCCCTCTCTCCTTCTTACTCCAGATGTCTATACCCCTTTGAGTATATATATGCTGTTTCCTCTCCTAGCCACCTCTAATGAGAGCGAAGATTCCCTCATTCCCCCTTGCCTTCCCCCTTCCATATCAAATAGCTCATTGTAATAAAGAAAAATGTTAATATATGAAATATCTTGGTCTATTTCCCCTCTCCTTTTACTTTCTCCCATTACATTTCCCTTTTTTCTATTGACTCCATTTTTACTCCACATTTTATCTTCAAATTCAGGTTTCTCTTGTGGTTCTTATATAAAAGCTCCTTCTACCTGCTCTGTTTACTGAGAAGGTTCATATGAATATTATCAGTATCATTTTTCTATGCAGGAATACATGCAGTTCATCATCATTAAGTCCCTCATATTTCCCCCAATCTCTATGCTTCACCTGATTTGAAGATCAAACCTTCTATTCAGCTCTGGCCATTCCAACAGGAACATTTGAAATGCCCCTGGTTCATTGAAAGTCCATCTTTTTCCCTAGAAGAGGCATTCAGTTTTGCTGGGTAGTTGATTCTTGGTTGCATTCTAAGCTCTTTTGCCTTCTGGTATATTATATTCCAAGCCCTATGAGCTTTTAATGTAGTTGCTGCTAAGTCCTGTGTGATCTTGACTGCAGCTTCACAATATTTGAACTGTGTCCTTCTGGCTGCTTGTAACATTTTCTCTTTGCCTTGGACATTCTGGAACTTGGCTATAATATTCCTAGGAGTTGGTTTTTTGGGATCTCTTTCTCGGGGGGATCGGTGGATTCTCTCCATTTCTATTTTGCCCTCTGCTTCTAGGATATCAGGGCAATTTTCCTGTGGTAATTCTTTGAAAATGATGTCAAAGGGGCAGCTAGGTGACGTAGTGGATAAAGCACTGGCCCTGGAGTCAGGAGTACCTGGGTTCAAATCCGATCTCAGACATTTAATAATTACCTATCTGTGTGCCCTTGGGCAAGCCACTTAACCCCCTTTTCCTTGCAAAAAACCTAAAAAAAAAAAGAAAATGATGTCAAGGCTCTTTTCCTGGCCATGACTTTCAGGTATTCCAATAATTTTTAAATTATCCTTTCTAAATCTGTTTTCCATATCTGTTGTTTTTTCAGTGAGATGTTTCACATTTTCTTCCAATTTTTCATTCTTTTGGTTTTGATGTATTGAGTCCTGATTTCTTGTAAAATCAGCAATCTCCCTGAGTTTTATTCTTTGTCTGAAGGATTTGTTTTCCTCAGAGAGCTTTCTTATCTCTTTTTCCATCTGGCCAATTCTGCTTTTTAAAGCATTCTTCTCCTCAGTAACTTTTTGAACTGTTTTATCCATTTGACCTAAGCTGGTTTTTAGCATGCTATTTTCTTCAGCATTTTTTTGGATCTCCTTGACTAAGCTACTGACTTCATTTTCATGTTTTTCCTGCATCTCATTTCTTTTCCCAATTTTTCTTCTTTCTCCCTCACTTGATTTTGAAAGTCTTTTTTTAGCTCTGTCATAGCCTGAGACTAATTTCTGTTTTTCTTGGAGTCTTTAGATGTAAGAGCTTAGACTTTCTCATCTTCAGATTGAGTGCTTTGATCCTTCTTGGGATCACAGGCAAAGTATTTCTTAATGGTTTTCCTCTTTTTTCTCTTCTTACTCATTTCCCCAGCCTGTGCCTTGTTTTGGGGTGCTTCCTGAGCTTTTGGGACACCCCCACAAGGATCTCAGTGTGTGTGAGTCTCTGTCCTCCCTCCTGGTCTGTGAATGACCATAAGTGCACCCCTCTGCAAGGGGGCTGAGTTGGAGGGGGCCCTGCTGTTCTATGGTGGGGCCTAGACTGTGATCAGGATCTGAATGTGATCAGAACCCCAGCGTCCTGTTTCAGGGACAGAGGACAGAACTCGACAATCTGTCTCTGCTCCCTCCCTAGGCTTTGCACTCATGCCCTGGGGTCTCCTGCTTGCCCTGCTTCTGCTTCCTGTTCCTGGATCTGGGCTGCTGTGGCTATATAGCTCACAGGGGGCCCGACGGCTGGGCTTCATGTGCTCTCTCTGGCAGAGGTCCACCCTGCTGATCTCCCAAGTTGTGTCTGTTGCTCCTCAGGGTGTAGGTCAGGTAACTGCCCCACTGCTGTGAGTAGTGGCTCCCAGCACCTTGGGGCTGCCTCCGGGAAGCTGAAATTCTTTCGCTCTTAGGGGCCACCCCGACCCCGGGGAGCAGAGCCTTTCTGCTCTTTTTCAGGTTACCTTGAGTTGGAGAACTGCTTCACTGGGTCCCTCCGTGGGTTCTGTCTCTTGAAAATTTAGTTATAGTCCTTAGTTTATAAGTTTTAAGAGAGAGCACCTAAGAGACATCCTCTCTTGTTGCCATCTTGGCTCTGCCCCTAGAAGAAAATTCTTAAAATGGATAGGTTTTCTATCCCCAAAATTTTAATTTCATGAGTGATAGGGAGAGTAAAGAAGGACTGAATATAAGAACTATCAATCAAACAAGAAACGTCTAGGATAGAAAGAGATGATAAATAATGAAGTAAATGAGAAAAAAAATCCTTCGGTGTAGAAAATGAAATTAAATTAATGAACAAAAATTGAATGAGGAAGAGAAGGGAGACTATCCTTGACTACTTTAATTCAAAGGAGAAAAAAAAAGGAAGAATTAAATGACCAGTTAAAGCCATTAATACAAAGAAAGTCATAAGAAAATCTAATAACCTTTTCTTATTTTACAACAGAGAAAATGCTGATGTAAATAATTTGGTGTATATTTGCCAATATTCTCTTTGGAGTAGAAATATAGAGAATAGAAAGAAATCCAGTAAGTTTTTTTTGTTTTTGTTTTTTTTTTTAGATTTTTGCAAGTCAAATGGGGTTAAGTGGCTTGCCCAAGGCCACACAGCTAGGTAATTATTAAGTGTCTGAGACCAGATTTGAACCCAGGTACTCCTGACTCCAAGGCCGGTGCTTTATCCACTACGCCACCTAGCCTCCCCCACTCATGATTTCTTACAGAAATTGTTCCTCCATTCCCCAAATGATGGACATCCCAATTTCCAATTCTTTGCCTCTTAAAAAAAGAGCTTCTACAAAAATTTTTGTACATCTGGGTCTTTATGATCTCCTTGGTGGGATATAGACCTAGTAGTGCTATATACCATTTGGGCATAGCTCCAAACTGTTCACCAGAATGCTTGGATCAGTTCAGAACTTCACCAATAGTGCATAAATGTTCCGGTTTTCCACCATCCTCTTCTTCATTGATTATTTTCTTTTTTTTGTCATATTAGCCAATCTGATAGGTGTGAGATGGTAACTCAGATGTTTTAATTTGTACTGTTTTAATCAATAATGATGTTGAGCATTTTTCCATATAACTATAGTTTTAATTTCATTATCTGAAAACCACCTGTTTATATTCTTAGTCATTTAACAATTGAAGATTGTCTTATATTCTTAAAAATTTGACTCAGTTTACTATATATTTTAGAAAAATTTCCCTTATCAGAAGCTCAAGCTTTAAAAATTGTTTCATAGCTTTCTGTATTGGTTTAATTTTGGAAAACCTTTTTAATTTAATGTCAAAATCATCCATTTTACAATTTTTAATATTTTCTATTTCTTGTTTGGTGATAATTTTTTCCCCTTTCCATAAATCTAACAGAGTATTTCTTTTTTTTTGCCTGTTTTTTATTTTTATTTTTTATTTTAAATTTATTTTTTATTCTCATTTTGTACAAATGTTTTTCTTTACATTAATAAAATATACGTGTTTACAAATAAACAAAATACCCTGCCCCCCCCATGAATATAGATAGACTTGCTTGGGCAAAAAAGTAAAGGGGGGAGAAAAAAAATTAAAATTAAAAAAAATAATAGTAATAATTGTAGGTATGGCCAGGTGGCACAATGGACGAAGCACCAGCCCTGGAGCCACGAGCACCCGTAAACTCAATAATCACCCAGCCATGTGACATGCAAGCCACCCAATCCCCACTGCCCTGCAAAAACCAAAAAGAAGAAAAAAAAAAGACCCAAAATAAAATAAAATAGTAATAATAGTAGGGGTGGCGGGGTGGCAGACAGAGCATTGGCCCTTGAGCCAGGAGCACCTGGGTCCGAATCCGGCCCCAGACACCCAATGATCACCTTGCTATGTGGCCCCAGGCAGGCCACCCAGCCCCACTTGCCCTGCACCCTCCCCCAAATAATAATAAAAAATGTGTTTCAGTTTTTGTTCCAACACCATCAACTCTGTCGTGAGTGGATCACATTCTTTATGTTAAGTCCATCACAAAAGTTACTTCCATATTTTTCCAAGGTTGCCATTGCTGATTGCAACTCACTCCTTTCTTATTTTTCCACTACCATGTACTCTATTTTCTCTCTCCTTTCACTCTGACTCTGCTGTAGGGTCGTTGACTGGCTCAGCAGACAGATCCCTGGTCCTGGGGCCAAGAAGCCCTGAGCCCCCATACCACCCCTTAGGCCCAGAATCCACCTGGCCCTGTGGTCCTGGGCAGGCCTTCCAATCCCAGCCCCTTGCAAGAAGTCAGAAAGAAAATGTGTTATATCTGGCCACTGTCCCACCATGGTCCATCCTCTCCTCCTTTATTCACATCCCCACCCCTATCTAGGCTGCCGAAAGACCAGGCTGCTGGCTATGTGCCCTGAGGGCTGGGCTCCACGTGCTAGCTCTGGCAGAGGTCCCCCGCTGTTACCCCACTTTGTGCCGGTGCTCCCCGGGGTGCAGCTCAGGAGACTCCCCCATTGCTGCGAGCTGAGGCTCCCAGCACCCTGGGGCTGCCTCCGGGAGGTTGAAGTTCTTTGGCTCTGGCGGCCCCGGGGAGTAGAGCCTTTCTGCTCTTTTCCAGGTTACCTTGAGTAGGAGAACTGCCTCACTGGGTCCTTTTGTGGGTTCTGTCTCTCGAAAGTTTAGTTAGAGTCCTTAATTTATGAGTTTTAATCAGAGAGCTCCTAAGACTGGATCCCTTCATGTCGCCATCCTGGCTCCGCCCCTCCAGAGTATTTCTTGATCTTTTAACTGGTCTATGGTATCACCTTTTATTTTTTCCTTTCCTTTTTTTTTTTGCTTTATTTATTTTATAATATTACAATCATCTTAATATGAGAGTATACATAAACCACCCCCCCCCCATGAAAATAAACTTTACAAATAGTGAGAGAGGAAAAAAAAAGTGTACTTCAGTCTGTGTTCAGATTCCAATGGCTCTATTTCTGGGATGAGTTGCCTTCTTTATCATAAGTCCACCGAAGAAGTTGCTTCAATATTTTTCCCACAGTTGCTATTACCCTCTCCCCTTTGTATTTGAAGGAGTTATTTTCTTCAGAGAGTTTTTTTTCCCTCCTTTTCCAGCTGGCCAATTCTGCTTTTTTAAAGCATTCTTCTTCTTATTTGCCTTGTGTGTTGCTTTTTCCATTTGGCCTACATTGGTTTTTAACATATTATTTTCTAAAGTATTTTTTGTATTTCTTTCACCAAGCTGCTGATTTGCTTTTCGTGATTTACCTGCATCACTCTCATTTCTTCTCCCAATTTTTCCTCTAACTCCCTTAGTTGCTTTTCAAAGTCTTTTTCTGCACTCATCCATAGCCTGACCCCATTTTCTATTTCTTTTGAAGGTTTTGGATATGGAAGTTTTGATTTTGTCATTTTCTGAATCTTCCATGGGATGAAAATAATTTTCTATGTTCAGATTTTTCTTTGTCTTTTGTTTGCTCCTTTCCTTATCCTTTATTGATTTATGGCACTTCCAAGACTTTGGGGGCCTTTTGGGATACCCCACTTGGACTTTAATTCCTCTGAGGTATTATGAGAGGCTTTGAGTGCTTTCTTGCCTGTGCTTTGATATGTGGATGACTACAGGTGCTCCCCTCTTCCCTGGAGCTGTGAAGAGGGTCCCTGCTATGGTAGCATGGGTGTCCAAACTGCAACCTGTATTTGAATGTGGGCAAACAGCTGAGACCTGCCCCACGGAGAGCAGAGGGCCTCTGCCGTCTCCCCTCTCCCTTACCATCTGTGCGCTGGGCTCTGGAGGTGTAGATTTGCTTCCCTGAATCCTGCTGCATGTTCTCACTACAGGGCTGCTCTGAGACCAGCACTCTCTCTGCACTTACTCTCATGTGTCAGAGTTCTCTCACCACTCCTTTAAGCTGTTCCCGGTGAATCTGGGGCTAGTAGGTCTGGAAACTGCCCCCTCTTCCATGGATCCAGGCACTACCTGGCATCTAGGTATTTCACCCGCTTGTGCTGCATCTCTGCCTGCACTTTCAGTGGCTCTTTCCAGCCCCCAGTCCCAATGGAACAGATCTTTCCTGCAAACCTTCTAAATTGTCTTGGACTAGGAAATTGATGTATGTTTTTTTTTTTTTGTTTTTGTTTTTTTTGCTAGGCAAATGGGGTTAAGTGGCTTGCCCAAGGCCACACAGCTAGGTAATTATTAAGTGTCCGAGACCAGATTTGAACCCAGGTACTCCTGACTCCAAGGCTGGTGTTTTATCCAGTATGCCACGTAGCCGCCCCTTGACTAGGAAATTGTATCACTCAGTATTTCTGTGGGTTTTACCCCTCTAAATTTTGGCTGGAGTCATAATTGGGCAGCTTTTGAAGTGTTTTGGGGAACAAGTTTCCAGGAATTCCTGCCTTCATGCTGCCATCTTGGCTCTACCCCCTGGTATCATCCTTTAGGTCTAGATCCATTACCCATTTTGACCAAAGTCTGACCAATCATGATCGCTTATAGAACAATAGAACTCTATAACATATTTTCCACTACAGAAAAGAGGTGCTATAAATATTTTAGTACTTGTGGAGTTTTTTCCCCTTTTTATGATTTCTTTGGGATATATACCTAGTAGTATTTGTATTGCTGCATCAAAGGGTAATGTGTTCCTTCTTTTTTTTGTTTAATTTTTGAGTTCCAATGTCTCTTTATCTCTTCCCTCCCATTAAGAATGCAAGAAATTTAATATAGATGTGACAAGAAGTTGTGAAGACTTCATATTTCTGCAAGGTTGCTTTGCTGTTTTTTACATCACTGTTTTAATTTCTTCTCACCAGCTCTTCTCAATTCTGAACCCTATAAAAAGAAAAAAAAATAATGCCTATTGGAGATTTAAGGGAAGGAATAGAGGGAAGATAGAAGGGTGGAGTTGCCAAGGATAACAGTTTAATTTTTTAGAGATTCTATAGTTTTTCCAGTAGTTTGTAGTAACATAGGGCAGCTAGATGGAGCAGTGAATAGAGTGCTGGCCTTGGGATCAGGAAGATGGGAGTTCAAATCCAACCTCTGACATTTATTAGCTGTATGACCTTGGGCAAATCACTTAACTCTGATGGCCTCACATCCAGGACCATCTCCAGTTTTCCTGATTCATATTTGGCCACTGAACCCAGATGGCTCTGGAGGAGAAAGTGAGGCTGCTGACTTAGCCCAGTAGCACTCAAATCCAATTGATGTGCTTGTCATGGTATCACCTCCCTGTGGTCTTCTTCACCAATGAAGGACAAACTTTAATACAGCAAAATGTGGATTAGCTTTTATCAGGTATTTGCCCTGTATTTTTTTTTTAATAATCATTTTTTTTTTTTTTAGTGAGACAGTTTAGTATAATGGAAAGAATGCCCCTTTTGGAGTAAGAGTCTCTGGGTTCAATCTCAAGTCTCATTTGCTTTCAGTTCTGCCAATTTCTTACCTCTCTGACCTTGGGTAAGTTACTTCCCCTCTCTTGTACTCAGTTTCCTCATATATAAAATGAGTGTACTTTTGTTTAAAGTACAGTTTCTGATAGTTGCTGCTTCTTGGAAATTTCCTGAGAAATTCCATTAGGTTCTTTCTTTAATTGCTTAGTCTGACTGTAATCCTTCAGTAGTTTGAAATGAATTTATCTTTTAAAAGTAAATATATATGAGTTTGATTTTTTTGTGGGTTTGCCTCTATTTTTTCTTGTTTTCTTAACATGATATATTGCAGTTTAGTTTAAAAGACTTGTAAAGGATTTTTTTTTGAAAGTATTAGTCTCTTTCTCTGTCTCGATAAGGTATAGAATAAAGAAGGATGTCATTCTCCATTAAAATTTAAGTTCCTTGAAGATAAGAACTGTTTTACATGCCTTTATCTTTCTAGAGCTTAGAACTAATCCTAGTACTGTGGAAGTTGGATAGGGGACTGCATATTTCTCAGTATAAGAAACTCTTCAGTAAGGAAACTCCTTCAGTTATTGAAGGTCAGCACCTGTTCAACAAATATACATTTAAATAAAAATAATATTTTATTTTCCCTCACAATTACAAATAAAGATAATTTTACAAAAATTTTGAGTTCTGGGCAGCTAGGTGTCACAGTGTACAGAGCACTGGCCCTGGAGTCAGGAGGACCTGAGTTCAAATGCCACCTCAGTCACTTAATAATTACCTAGCTGTGTGACTTTGGGCAAGTCACTTAACCCCATTACCTTGTAAATACAAACAAAAAAATAATTTGAGTTCTAAATTATCTCACTCTCATTTAGCCCTTCCTTAAGACAGTAAACAATTTAATATAGATTATACATATACACCCATGCAAAACATTTTCTTACTTAGCCATATTGTGAATAAAAACTCAGGACAAAAATAAAAAAGATTGAAGCAAAAAATAGAATGCTTTGATCTGGATGCAGACTTCACATCAGCTCTTTGTCTGGATGAGGTTAGTGTTTTTCATCTTGAGTCCTTTGGAATTGTTTTGGATCATTGTGTTGCTAAGAATAGCAATCATTAGACCAATTTCCAGCCCTAGGACCAGTATGCGTATTCCCAAATAGACCATTTATGTATTGTCTGAAACATGTATCATTCTTATATTGTCTTTGAGTGTTCCTTAGTGCTATTCAGTATTCTGATTTTCCATTTTCCTTTGAGATAAAATGCAGATTTATAATGCTTTTGAACTTTAGATTAGATGTGTTATCCGAGAGCAGTATTTCTTTTACATATTTATTTATTAGTGGAAGCACCTTTCCTCTGAAACATAGCTTTAAACGTGTCTTTTGCATTGAGAGCTTTCAACCTATTGTATTCAGTTAGGTAATTTTTGTATGTGTGGTGCTGAGGTGCAAAAGGATTGACTCTGTGTGAGGTTTAATGCTGAAATGTCTACTTGTTACCATCAGGAAAGTTTTGACCACAAGTTTATTAAAATGTTACAAACTCTGCAGCTGTTTTTCTAATTGATAGGTTGTACGTTTCATCTAGAAACTCTGTATGGGGGTTGAGTTGTTCCAAAAGCTGCATGTCTTTTTGACCACATGATGCCGTTTGACTTTAATAGAAGTCATGTGGGGGGAGAACTTATCCTAGTATAGATATTGAAAACTCTTCAATAAACGGAAATAAAGACTGTTGGAACACTTACCATCTGTTTTCTTGCTGAAACTTTTCCCTTTTCTAATAGTTTTGACAGTTATTCACTTTGTAATTGGGGAATGTTCCTAAATAATTTTCAGAGTAATCTGACTGAACACACTGCATTTGTGCCCAGACACAGTTTATAGTGACCTTCAGAGTTTCAGTATAGCAGTCAGCTGTCTTTGCTCACAGGCTTGCCTTAGGTACTGCCTCCTCTTGCTCTTTAGGATATATTATTTGTCTAGTGCAGAAGAAAAATGGAGAACTTTTTAGCTATCTGTGCTATACAAATACCTGTGACGAGCTTTTCACACTGAGCAAGCTTTAGATAATTTATATTGAAATTTGACAGAATCAGTCTATTAATCTTGCTGTGTTTTTGAAAAAAATATTTAAAAAATCTTGGCATTTTCTTATATTCAATGACAGTCATCCACTCCTATGCCTTTTGATATTTTATCCTTGACACTCTACTTTACAGTATCATGTAGGTTTAATAAAATAGTTTGGGATTGTGTCTCTTATGCATTCAGTTTAGACCTTCACCTGCTGAGACTACTAATTGAGCATTCACTGATACTGTTGATTATTCAGTACAGAATGTGTGGCATGTGGAAGCCTTTTTTTACTTCTTCCATTGGCTCTTCTGTTGGCCATTCTTTCCAGCTACAAGGGAAATCTATTTGTGACCCTTCTGAATGTCTGGGCTGCAGGTTAACCAATATTTTTTTGCCTCTCATTGTGCCAAATATGGCAGATGAATAGAAATCCTTTGCTCTCACAGGAAAGAGGTAATTTGTTTATATACCCCAAGGAAGCTCATGTTACATTGGACAAATGAACAAGAATGATTAAGAAATATGGTGACAAAAACCCAATAGAATAAATACAGTTGTGTCTCTTTGTACTGAACTTATAACTTTTCTCCTGAGATGCTGCATTGGAAGACAGTTTTACCAGAGTCATAGTTTAAGATGACATCAGTCATACAAAATCTAGGTTTACTGATCCTGTAACTATAGTTTGATGAAACTGGAGACATTTTAAATTTTCAAGTTGTTAAATATTCTGCCTTCTACACTACAAGTTATATTTCAAATCTTTTACTCAAACTAAAGATGCTTTTTTCTCCTTTGAAAGTCAAGTTTTCCATCTAGAACTAAGCATAAAAAAGTAAAAAGGCTTGCATGGTTTTTCAAAATAATCATTTCAAAATAACAGTTTTTTTCAACCACCAAAAAGGATGCAGTCTTGACACAGAAATGGAAAACAGATTGCGTTTCTTGGCTGCTGCTGCTTTGCTGGTTTCGATGTTGGTTCAGTCAACTTCAGGCTTAGATTACAAGATTTGCAAATTAAAGGAAAACCCAAAAGGGAAGAACATCTGCATGAATTCTGTTTTTGTGGAATCCCACCAGGGCATGCTTGCTCTGCTTCTGAAGGGAGAGGGTATGGGGAAGTACATTGGACCATAAAGAGATGCAGTGTTAAATTTGTGATCATCTTAAGAAATAGATTTTATGTTTAAAGGGTGCGTTAAATCCTTTACAGAAACCCCATTTAAGCTTCCAAAGATGTATTTATTTATTTTTTCCTCCAAATAATTGTTTAGAGAAAGCTTCATTGATTATATGACTTTCTTTGTTACTTAATCAATATAAAGCCTTGCTTAATCTTGTTAATTATGTAACCTGACTTGGCCAAAGGGGCTTGTGTTTTGGTGGTATGGATTGACTTTTACTCAGACTGATAACTATTTTGTCAAAGGATATATGGCTATATCTGACACTGTAACCTGAATCTAAAAAACTTCATTGAGACCTAAGAACCTAAGTAACTCCCATATAACTGACATGTTTAAAGAATCAGTGGGTAGTGGGAACTACTTTGTTCACAGTTTCTTGGTGCTTGATTATAATGGTTTTTTTGCATTGAGGTTTGATGAAGTTTAGCAGCAATTGTGACATTATTTCAGGTCTGTGATCCAATTTTAGTTACTCTTTCTATCCATTAATGGTAATCAGGATTTATATTTTAAAATATATTATGGTGGAGGAACTAGGTCCAATGGTGGAGTTCAGTTAACTTGCTACAAGTTGTACAGGTAGCAAAGTTGTATGCAATTTGATCCAGATCTTCTTATTCCAAATCCTTTTTTTTTTTTTAGGATTTTTTTGCAAGGCAAATGGGGTCAAGTGGCTTACCCAAGGCCACACATCTAGGTAATTATGTGTCTGAGACCAAATGTGAACCCAGGCACCTCCCAACTCCAGGGCTGGTGCTTTATCCACTATACCACCTAGCTGCCCCTCCTTTCTTCTTTTAAATGTTTCATGTCCCATGCTAAGACTCAATTTTTAGAAAGATATTATTTAACACCTTATTTGTAAGACAGGTAATACTAGTATTTTCTAATGAATCTTTGTGAGAACTTTAGTATAGTTCTCATAAATAATTACTCTGTGAATTATGTCAGGGAACCAGTCTTGTCACTTGACTTTCTAGACTTGCTCATTACTTAGTAAAATCTTGAACCTCATTCTCTGTTGGTACCATGATCCAAGTCTCTTGAAAGTGTTGAATCAAGAGATCTCTGGATTGTTCTTAGAGATTGTTGTTATCATAATTGAAATTAAACTCCCAGCTTACTATTGTTTTCATGACAAACATATCTCCCTGAAAAGTATTTATGGTGAATTATTGGAAAATTGAATCATATTGTTGTAAAATTGGTAGGTCTTTTACTGTTTTCTCTTTACAGAAAGAAAAACTGAGTCCTAGGTAAGTGAATTAGATGTCTAAGGTAACAAGGTAGTAAGCAGAAAAAGTATCAAAAAAAGCTATGCAAAATGCAAAAAAATGCAAAGAGCTATCAGTTTAATGTACTGAAGAAAACTTGATATTTAAAGAATTTAAATATAATTTTTATAAAGCAATTTTTTTCTTAAGTAAAGAAGCAAATATTCATTAAAAACCTACTATGTGCCAACCAATGTGCAAAGCACTTTGCAATTATCTTCCCACAGCATCTTTGGAGGCAGATTTGTTTTAATTTGTAATGTAGAAAACTATAGCAAAAAGTGACTTATTTACTTCCCCATAGCTAGGAAATTAATGAGACTGTATTTGAACTCTGGTCTTCTGACTCTAGACCCAGTATTGTCTCTACAGCTGTCTCTTAAGTGAATAATTGCTCAGTAATTCATAGAAATTTTTTTTTTGTAAATTTAGATTTTCAGAGGGATAATAGGAGATTTAGAGCCAGAAGGGATCTCAAAGGTCAGTCATTTAATTGAACTGATGAAACTGAGGCATATATTGTTGGAATGAAATTTAAACCTAGGTCCTCTGACTCTAGAGCTTGTGTTTTTTTCTCTATATTTAATTTACTTAAAATTAGGCACCCTAATTTTTCTTTTTTGAGAGCATGAATCATCCTTTTGTATAGGAGAATGAAGAATTTTTAAAAAAAACATTTAACTATAAAAAAGCAAACTAGAATTCTTAACAATCTGGAATTCTCCCCCTCCCCCCAGC
This sequence comes from Macrotis lagotis, assembly GCF_037893015.1. Classification (NCBI taxonomy): domain Eukaryota; kingdom Metazoa; phylum Chordata; class Mammalia; order Peramelemorphia; family Peramelidae; genus Macrotis; species Macrotis lagotis. The sequence continues at coordinate 169,885,370 of NC_133659.1, forward strand.
CTCTTCTTTTGAATGATGTAAATTACATATTTGATGGTATTTAGTAGGTATAATCTGAAGAATACAATGATATACATATATTAATTTTTTAATGATTCACTTATCTATTACAGATTCCTAGTACTCCTGCATTAATGCCTACAACTTATACCATATTATTATAGCATTTTATTAAAATATTATTTAAACACATTTCCACACTTCTTATCACATTAACAATTTTTTAATACTTCTTTTGTCTATATTCAAAAGGAATCTTCTCATGAACTAAGGCTTCAACAGGTAGTGAAATAGCAGCCAAAATGAGCATTATTTTTCAGTCATCTGGCCTCTATTGGAACAATGGATAAATGACTGTTTACATGATTTTAGTTTTATATGGTGACTTTGGAGGCAAGACATATAATATTGTATTCATTTTTACTCCTTTATAATAATCCTTCTGATGACAATGCTTATAAATGAAGCACTCATATACCTATCTCAACATTATAACTAGATAAAGACTGAATTTCTAGTACGGAAATCACATAATTATATCTTGCATTCTCTTTGTTCCCTTTTGACCCTTCGCTTTTGGGAATTTGAATGCTTCTGATTTATTGTGACTTCTGCCTGTAGGTCTGGTATTCAAATTATTGAACATATTTGAATATCTTTCCATATGTCCAAATGTCTTCTGGCCTTGAGATCCTGTGCTGTTGTTGCCCAATTGCTATCAGTAATTACTTCTTAGAAACAGTAGTGTTCTTTGCTGTTGTGTTTTCTGAGGTTGAAAATTGAACTGAAAATTCTGTTGGAAGACACCCCCCCCATATTCAATTTAACAAACATGTATTGAGAAACTTCTATGAATAGATCACTGTGCTAATTGATGGGGGTGTAAAAATAAAAGACAAAGCCTTTACTCCTAAGGGATTTGTGCTTTAGTTTGGGTGGAAGAGTTAAAAATACATGTCTGTATTTAAGTTGGAAAAGCAGAATTCAAATAGAGTCCCATAGTTATGGCAGGGGTATGGGAGCATGTCTAGCTGAAAAGATTATGGAATGCATCATAAAGGAACCTGCTTCTGGAAGTGAGAGAAAAAGATTAGCCATCTATTTTGGAAATAATGCATTCTAGAAATGGGTAATTATTTGAATGCATAAATGAATGTGAGCAGGGAGCAGCTTGGTGATTCAATGGTTAGAACACAGGATCTGAGTTCAAATCTGTCCTCAAACACTCAGTAATTACCTATTTGTGTGACCTTGGGCAAGTCACTTAACCCCATTGCCTTACCCCCCCAAAAAATGAATGTGAGCAAGATCCCCTTTTTTACAAAGATGTTCCCATGCTTCCAATTATCTGTCATTTTTCAATATACAAGAGAATATTGAACTTGAATTGAAAAAGAACTTGACAAGTTCCTTTGTTCTTATAGTTTGTCAACAAACCAGGAAAAATACCATACTATAAAACATAATAGCCTAGATTCCAGGTTTTTCATATTTTCACCATATATTAATTTTTAGTATGTTTCTTTAAAGGAAGAAGCAGTTAAGAAAAGCAAAATGATCTTTCTTCTTTCTTATTCCTCTTCCCTCTCCCTCTTCTTCCTCTTCTTTTTTTTTTTAAGGTTTTTGCAAGGCAATGGGGTTAAGTATCTTGCCCAAAGCCACACAGCTAGGTAATTATTGAGTGTCTGAGGCTGGATTTGAACTCAGGTACTCCTGACTCCAGGGCCAGTGCTCTATCCACTGTGTCACCTAGCTGCCCCTTTCTTCTTCTTTAAAGACAATAGTCACAACTAATTTGATGAACTAAAGTTTAAACATGTCAAATGCTACTTTTTGAACCAATTTATTTTAAAGTTTCTAAATGTTTTGAATCCACTTTGCTAAATATTTTAAGTGTAATGCTTTCTAACTTTGTAGTTGAGGAAAATAATAATTGTGATAAGATTTTATTTATTTTGTTTTAATGTGATTTCTTGTATATGGCATTTTTGATGTTTTGATACACATGGGCGGACAATATAAGGCCAGAGTGATTGTTTCTCCGAGAAATAACATATCTAATTAGGGCTTCAAGATTTTGTGATTAAATTACCCAAGTCTCCTTTGACTTTGATAGTCCACAAGAACCCAAATGAGTCTGTTATAAAAGGAAATAGAGAGACAAGTAAATGTTTTAGTGCTAAAATACAGGTGATAAGTGGATTCTGTGTTAAAAAGTTGTATAATTTTGTATTACTTTCAGTTAGTCATTTACTGATTTTTCTTTTGCTTTGCCTGGAAACTTTTCAATTTTTGAGCAGTTCAGCCTCTTAACCAGTTTCATCTATAATTTCAGAGAGAAAGAAATAAAGCCCAAGTTTATGTTGACTGGAGATCTGGATAAAAACAGCTGTGGTGCATACCTTCCTTGTGCGACTTGTCAAATGCAGTGGCAGCACAGGACAAATGGCAATGCAGCTCAACTGTTATAGGCAAAACTGCTGCCATTGGAACCGTTTTAAATTATTAAATACTGTAAACGCCATAAAGTTAATTAGAAGAGGAATAAACTCTACAAAGATAAATGTGTTTTCAATATGGTTCTCAGGGAGGGTACAGTAGAAACCAGTGAATGGGAAAGGAAATTTATTTCTGGCAGCGCTCTAGACATGGAACTGTGGCTGAACTTTTTACCCTAATTACGTTCCCACTAATGCCCGCAGCGGTCTGGAATCAAAGTGGCGCTTCAGGCCCTGGAAATTCTCTGATGTGGCAAGCGTTTGTTGTGTGATGAGGGTTACTTAAGAAAAAGCAGAATATTGTGACAGGATTTTTCAAAATTTCTCAGTTACCACCCACCTCACTTGTTGCCTACAAAAATAGAGTAATTGTTTGCATCTGTGTGTTTTTTTTTTGTCTTCCTTAGAAATAACTGTTATAAATCAATGTGACATAGATCCAGTGAGCCTGCTGGAATAGAATCCCCACCCCTCCCCACTGCTTTCCTATTTTGTATTTTAGATATGATAACATATGATAAGGAAGCTATTTTTAATTTCTTAAAGTCTCATTTTTTTTTAAAGAGAATTCGATGTTAAAACTATTATTTTCACAAAATAGGGGGTTATAGACTTGTTTTCTTTTCAGTTTTAAAATTGTTTAAGCTTAGAATTAGGAATTCTAAGTCTCATTCCTAGTTGCCCAACTCAGACTCCGAGGCAAAACACTTTTCAGAATCCTAGGATTTCCTCCCATTTGTTAAGTCTCATAATCTAGAGTTGCTTGCACATGCAGTTTAAACCCGAGAAGTATTTTTTTTTCAGTCATGAAAAAAATGATTCACCACCCTGGTCTTAGCCATTCCCCTCCTTCTTGTGTATTTTTCCTAAAGGGAAACCTTTTTATTGTTGTGTCTCTTCCTTTTATCATATCCTTTTTTTTTGAAATATCTTGTTTAGTAGGTATGGAACAGCTTTTCCTTCTAATGTAGTATTTTTCTCTTGGGATAAAGGCTATTTTAATCTTCAGTTTCATTTATTCATTTGTTTGTTTTACTTGTATCCTTGTGAAAGTCATGACTTCAGTTTTGTAAAAGGCATTTGACCTCTTTAATCAGATGTTGTTCTTGTCTAATGGGAGCAGGACTTTTAGTATGTCCTGAATGTTCTATAGTGGAATGGATAGCGTTATATGGAAGAGATTTAAAACAATAACTTATTCGAAAATTGAGTTTTTCTAGCATTACCATTATTAAGCTTTGATTATAAATTGTGAGATTTTTTCCCAGTAAAACATATAGATCCTCAGTATGGTAGACACTATAATAAATTGTTTCTTTTACAAGTTAGTAAAAAAAAAACCCCAACTAACCTTAGGGGGCAGCTAGGTGGCTCAGTAGATAGAGCACTGCCTCTGGAGTCAAGAGTACCTGAGTGCAAATGTGACTTTAGATACTTGATACTTAATTGCTATTTGCTCTTGGGCAAGTCACTTAAACCCATTGCCTCACAAAAAAACCCAACAACAACAACAACAACAAAAAAAAAAACAACCAAAAAACTCCAAAACCTCATCCTTAAATGTGAACAGGGGTTAATTCTTTCCAGAGATGATTTTCAAAATTGTTTTTGCAAAAAAGCTATTTTTGTAATGCATTACTGTAATCAGGTTGAAATATATATATATATATATATATATATATATATATATATATATATATATATTTCTTTTTTGAAGCAGTAGGTCAGTTTCAGTTTAGTAGATTGTTTCAAAATTATAATTATTCACTCTGCACTCAGTTTCCCCAACTCCTTGCTAATCTTTCATGTTATTCATACATTTAATCTTATAGTTTCACTTGATGCTCTCTTGGACAATCTTTGTGATCCAGTGTAAGTAAAATCACACATGAACCAGCCAGGGCATGAAATTCTTTACCTTCATCCTTATCCTTTCACTTTGGTTTTATAAAATGATTACAGTAGAAAAGATTATTTTGAACAAAATGAAATCATCAGGTATTTGCATAAGCAAAGAAAAACAGTCCTTAAGCCTAATATAATTCACTATGAACCTCTTTTTCATTAAATGATGACATCATTATTTTAGATAGTTCTGATTCTGATGCATTTAAATGTGCTTTTTGCAAAAAGACTGTTTGGTAAAATAATCTGGTCAATAATAAACCAAAATGAATGTAAATCTCCCTATTGAATTTGGATATATAAAGGTGCTTTAGACTTTGAAAATATAAGGCAGTAATTATGTAATGTGGAAAAAAAGAAATTATAATTTTATTCAGTTCAACAGGAATCAACTACAAAGCCATTAGGGGGAGCCAAGATGGTGAAGTAGTGACTCCCAAATTCTGCCAAACATATCTAGAAAATATACTGCTGAAATGCTGATGGAGAAATTTTACAAAAAAAAATGAGTCTTTTTTAAAAATTTTTGGCTCAGGTTAACTTAGAGTGACAGGTTATTCTAGATACCTTAGGAATGGGGTTTGATCAGTACCTTGAAGAGACAGTTTATACACCTGGGCAAGTAGAGGTCCCATATTTGCCATAGAGGGACTCTTAACTTGTGCACAGTGCATGCAGTAGCAAATAACAACTGGTAGCTTTTCTGTTCACCACTTGGTCTGAGGTCATGTACAGTTCTAGAACAGACTGAGGAATACCCCTTGTGATTAGAATTGCCATTTCAAGATTGGTTGAAGCTTTTTTTGGCTGTATGAATTGCAGGGAGCATTTTCAGAGGCAAGCATCAGTTGGATAGCTCTGATTCCAGGGATGAATTGGAGTCCCAGTTCAGTTTCCACTGACCAGACCAAAGGGGAACTTCAATTTTGTAAAGTTGTTGTTCATTCTTCATTTTCAAAGACCAGTGACTTCTCAGAATGATGTCTTTACTTGTGCATAAATTAAATTTGTGTGAATTAGAGTTGTACCAAATTGTCACCCCCACTTTCTGAGTTCAGTGGCAAGTCAAAATCAAGTCACCTGATGATGTTTGGGTTAGAATGGATAATCCTGGTATATTCGATGTTCTAACCAAGCTCTGAGAGCTATACAGTTTCAGCTTCAGCTGTCTTTTTGACCATTGTCTGACCTAGCTCTAAGTGTTCTACCAATGCCTACTTTTTCGCCAATGGGTCAAAATTTTTTTCTCTGCCTATTCTTTTTTTAATTAATATTTTGTTTTCCAATTAAATACAATAGTAGTTTCTACTAGTCATTTTCTGTATGGTTTTGAATTTTACACTTTTTCTTCCACCCTCCCTTCCTTATTCCAATCCCCCACAGAAGTCTTTATATTGTTTCCATGCTATACATTGAATTTGTTGGGAGAGAAATAATAACATTGAGGAGGAAATAAAATATTAGAGATAGCAAAATTATGTAGTACATAAGACAGTTTTTCAGAAAAAAAATATGAAGGGAATAGACTTTGGTCTTTGTTTAAACTCCACAGTTGTTTCTCTGGGTACAGATGGTATTCTCTGGGTACAGATGGTATTCTCTATCATAGGTTCTCTAAAATTGTCCCTGATTATTGCATTGATGGAATGAGCAAGTCCATTAAGGTTGATCTTCCACCCGCATGTTACTGTTAGGGTATATAATGTTCTGTTTCTGTTCAACATCAGTTCATGCAAGTCTTTCCAGGCTTCTCTGAATTCACATCCTCCCTGGTTTCTAGTAGAACAGTTATGTTCCATAACTTCCATATACCACAATTTGTTCAGCCATTCCCCAATTGATAGATTTTCATTCAATTTCTAATTCTTTGCTCCCACAAACAGGGCTGCTATGAATATTTTTGTACAAGTGATGTTTTTACCTTTTTGCATGATCTCTTCAGGGTATAGATCCAGTAGTGGTTTTGCTGGATCAAAGGGTGTGCACATTTTCATTGCCCTTTGGGCATAATTCCAGATTGCTCTCCAGAAAGTCTGGATGAGTTTGCAGCTCCACCAACAATGTATTAGTGTCCCAGATTTCTCACATTGTCCTTTCTGGTTATATTGGCCATTCCGATAGGCATGAGATGTACCTCAGAGCTGCTTTAATTTGCATTTCTCTAATCAATAATGATTCAGAGTAATTTTTTGTTTAACTATGGATAGCTTTGATTTCCTCATTTGTAAATTGCTTTTGCATATCTCCTATTTGTCAATTAAGGTATGGCTTGTTTTTTTAATAAATTTGATTCAGTTTTCTATATATTTTAGAAATGAGTCCTTTGTCAGAAGTACTGGTTGTAAAAATTGTTTCCCAGTTTACAACATTTCTTTTCATCTTGGTTACAGTGGTTTTGTTTGTAGAAAAGCTTTTTAATTTAATGTAATCAAACTGATCTAATTTGTTTTTTAAAAATACCTATTTATTTATTTTGAATTTTTCAATTTCCCCCCTAATCTCCCCATTTAATTTGTTTTTAGTTCTCCATCTCTTCCTTGGTCATAAACTGCTTCCCTTTCCATAGATCTGACAAGCAAACTATTCCTTGATCTCCCAGTTTGCTTATAATATTGTTTTTTATGTCTAAATCCTGTGCCCATTTTGACCTTATCTTGGTATATAGGGTGTGAGATACTGGTCTAATCCAAGTTTCTGCCATGCTCACCAAATGCAGAAAGGCAGAAATAGTGAATATTTCCTTCTCAGATCATAATGCAGTAAACATCATGTGCAACACTGGGCCATGGAGAGACAGACTTAAAACTAATTGGGAACTAAATAACCTCATTTTAATGAATGAGTGGATCAAACAGTAACTTATAGAGAGAATTAATGATTTCATCCTAGATAATGACAATAACACGACAGCATACCAAAACTTAGGGATATAGCTAAGGCAGTTATTAGGGGATATATTATATCTTTAACTGCTTACATGAATAAAATAGAGAAAGAGGAAATCAATGAACTAAGCATGCAACTCAAAAAAATTAGAGAAAGAATAAATCATATACCCCCAATGAAATACAAAATTAGAAATTCTGAAAATAAAAGGAGAAATTAATAAAATTGAAAGCAAGAAAATTATTGAGTTGGTTTTATGAAAAAGCCAATAAAATTGATGAACCTTTGGTTAATTTGATTGAAAATAAAAAAGAAAACCAAATTACTAGTATCATAAATGAAAAAGGTTTACTCACCACTAGGAGGAAATTAAAATAATAATTTGGAATTATTTTGCCCAACTGTATACCACTAAATTTGATAATCTAAGTGAAATGGATGAACATTTATGAAAATATAAGTTGCCCAGGTTAAATGAAAAGGAAATTAAATACCTAAATAATCCTATCTCAGAAAAAGAAATTCAACAAGCTGTCCATTGGACTCCCTAAGGAAAAAATCTAAAAGGGCCAGAGGGATTCACAAATGACTTCTGTCAAGCATTTAAAGAACAATTGGTTCCAATTGTATACAAATTCTTTGGAAAAATAGGTAAAGACAGAACTCTGCCTAACTTCTTTTATCTGCCTACTCTTCTAGAGGAAATCTTCACATGCATCACACACCTATGACTCATTGACAAATTTTGAAACTTTTCCCTTGTCATCTTCCTTGTTTAATCCTTTGTGCTGGGACAGTTTTATTGGAATGTTGTTGCTGTATTTACTATAGTAAAGTAAAGAGAACCAAGAAAATATCAGAATATAGTTTTTTCCCTTGCACATTGTGACATTCCCTATTGTGGTTTCAAGATATAATCATTTGACTTAAGCAATTAAATGGAAATTTTTGGGGAGTTTGGTAGAAGCCACTGATGATATGTAAAGACCAGGAGATGACATCGAGCCTATCACTAAATATTTAACTCAAATTTTATAATAAACGACTATAACTACCCCATAAAAGAAGAAAAAAAAATTAGCCTTTGTTTCTGGTACAAAGGGAAGGCTAAAAAATTTTGAATGGATTTTCTCAATCACAGAGGTGCTACACCCCTAACCATTGTGATGTGGAAAGGTACAGTAAATGCAGTGTCTTCAACAATGTAAAAGAATGATCTCACATATGAAAATCAAAGGTGAATATAACAAAATTTTAATGATTAACCATGACTATTATGACAGGTATGGAAGAACATCCCCTACCCACTGTTTCATGGAGAAGGGAGAATTGTATGTTTTACAAATTGTATATATTTTCAGAATTTTCTTAATTGTACTAAACTGAAGAATGTGTAAACAAAAAAAGAATCCAATTATTATTTTTTTAATTTATTTTTTATTCTCATTTTGTACAAATGTTTTTCTTTACATTAATAAAATATGCTTGTTTACAAGTAAACAAAATACCCCTCCCCCCGTGAATATAGATAGACTTGCTTGGGCAAAAAAGTAAAGGGGGGAGAAAAAAATTAAAATTAAAAAAATAATAGTAATAATTGTAGGTATGGCCATGTGGTGCAATGGACGAAGCACCAGCCCTGGAGCCATGAGCACCCGAGTCCACATCTAGCCTCGTAAACCCAATAATCACCCAGCCATGTGACATGCAAGCCACCAGATCCCCACTGCCCTGCAAAAACCAAAAAGAAGAAAAATAAAAGACCCAAAATAAAATAAATAGTACTAATAGTAGGGGTGGCTGGGTGGCAGACAGAGCATTGGCCCTTGAGCCAGGAGCACCTGGGTCCGAATCTGGCCCCAGACACCCAATGATCACCCTGCTATGTGGCCCCAGGCAGGCCACCCAGCCCCACTTGCCCTGCACCCTCCCCCAAATAATAATAACAAAAAATGTGTTTCAGTCTTTGTTCCAACACCATCAACTCTGTCGTGAGTGGATCACATTCTTTATGATAAGTCCATCACAAAAGTTACTTCCATATTTTTCCAAGGTTGCCATTGCTGATCACAACTCCCTCCTTTCTTATTTCTCCACTACCATGTAATATATTTTCTCTCTCCTTTCACTCTGACTCTGCTGTAGGGTCGTTGACTGGCTCAGCAGACAGATCCCTGGTCCTGGGGCCAAGAGGCCCTGAGCCCCCATACCACCTTTTAGGCCCAGAATCCACCTGGCCCTATGGTACTGGGCAGGCCATCTAATCCCAGCCCCTTGCAAGAAGTAAAAAAAGAAAATGTATTATATCTGACCACTGTCCCACCATGGTCCATCCTCTCTTCCTTTATTCACATCCCCACCCATTCCCCCTGGTCCCCCCTCCTTCTTACTCCAGTTGTCTATACCCCATTGAGTATATTTGCTGTTTCCTCTCCTAGCCATCTTTGATGAGAGCAAAGGTTCCCTCATTGCCCCTTGCCTCCCCCCTTCCATATCATTGCAATAGCTCATTGTAATAAAAAAAATCTTATTATGTCAAATAGCTTGGACTATTCCCCCTCTCCTTTTTCTTTCTCCCATTCCATTTCCCTTTTTTTCTTATTGACTCCATTTTTACACCATATTTTATCTTCGACTTCAGCTTTCTCCTGTGCTTCAACTATAAAAGCTCCCTCTACCTGCTCTATTAACTGAGATGGTTCATATGAATATTATCAGTATCATTTTTCTATACATGCAGTTCATCCTCATTAAGTCCCTCCTATTTCCCCTCTCTCCTCCAATCTCCATGCTTCACCTGAGTCCTGCATCTGAAGATTAAACCTTCTGTTCAGCTCTGGCCATTCCAAAAGGAACCTTTGTAATTCCCCTGGTTCATTGAAAGTCCATCTTTTTCCCTGGAAGAGGACATTCAGCCTTGCTGGGTAGTTCATTCTTGGCTGCATTCTAAGCTCTTTTGCCTTCTGGTATATTGTATTCCAAGCCCTACGAGCTTCCAATGTAGCTGCTGCTAAGTCCTGTGTGATCCTGACTGCAGCTCCATGATATTTGAACTGTGTCCTTCTGGCTGCTTGTAATATTTTCTCTTTGACTTGGGAGTTCTGGAACTTGGCTATAATATTCCTGGGGGTTGGTTTTTGGGGATCTCTTTCTCGGGGGAATCGGTGGATTCTCTCCATTTCTATTTTGCCCTCTGCTTCTAGAATATCAGGGCAATTTTCCTGTACTAATTCTTTGCAAATGATGTCAAGGCTCTTTTCCTGATCATGACTTTCAGGTATTCCAATAATTTTCAAATTATCTTTCCTAAGTCTGTTTTCCATATCAGTTGTTTTTTCAATGAGATATTTCACATTTTCTTCTAATTTTTCATTTTTTTGGTTTTGAAGTATTGATTGCTGATTTCTGTTAAATTCATCAATCTCCCTGAATTCTATTCTTTGTTCTCCTCAGAGAGTTTTCTTATCTCTTTTTCCATCTGGCCAATTTTGCTTTTTAAAGCTTTCTTCCCCTCAATAACTTTTTTTATCCATTTGACCTAAGCTGTTTTTTAGCATGCTATTTTCTTCAGCATTTTTTTGGATTTCCTTGACTAAGCTGCTGACTTCATTTTCATGTTTTTCCTGCATCTCTCTCCTTTCTTTTCCCAGTTTTTCTTCCAACTCCCTCATTTGATTTTCAAAGTCTTTTTTGAGCTCTATCATAGCCTGAGCCCAATTTCTGTTTTTCTTGGAGTCTTCAGATGCAGGAGCTTGTGTTTCCTCATCTTCAGACTGAGTATTTTGTTCCTTCTTGGGCTCATTTGCAAAATATTTCTCAATGGTCTTCCTCTTGTTTCTTTGTTCATTTTCCCAGCCTAAGCCTGTTTTTTGGGGGTGCTTCCTGAGCTTTTGGGACACTCCCACAAAGGTCTCAGTGTGAGAGGTTCTGTCCTCCCTCCTGGTCTGTGAATGACCATAAGTGCCTCCTCTGCCACGGGGCTGAGGTGGGGGGGCCCTGTTGTTCTATGGGGGGGTCTAGACTGCGATCAGGATCTGAATGTGGTCAGAGCTCCAGAGTCCTGTTCCAGAGGCAGAGGACAGAGCTCTTCAGTCTCTCTCTCTTCACTCCCCTCCCTCAGCTCAATGGGCTCATGCCCTGGGGGCTCCTGCTTACTGGTTCCTCCTGCTTTTGTTTCCTGGATCAGGGCTGGGGAAAGACTGTGCAGCTTGCTGTGTGCCCTGAGGGCTGGGCTCCACATGCTCCCTCTGGCAGAGGTCCCCTGCTATTCCCCCACTTTGTGCCAGTGCTCCCCGGGGTGCAGCTCAGGAGACTCCCCCGCTGCTATGAGTTGAGGCTCCCAGTGCCCTGGGGCTGCCTCTGGGAGGCTGAAGTTCTTTGGCTCTGGTGGGCCCACCCCTCTGGCGGGCCGCCCCTCTGGCTCGGGGACCTGAGCCTTTCTGCTCTTTTCAAGGTTACCTTGAGTAGGAGAACTGCCTCACTGGGTCCCTTTGTGGGTTCTTTCTCTTGAAAGTTTAGTTAGAGTCCTAAGTTTATGAGTTTTTATCAGAGAGCTCCTAAGACTCGATCCCTTCATGTTGCCATCTTGGCTCCACCGGCAGCAATTCTAAAGAATCCAATTATAAAAAGCTGCATGCAGTGATCTGGAGAGAAGATGCCAATCTAACTTGGTAGAGGGAGTCTCTCCACTTTGGCATTCTCAAATTAATAAATAGCTCTAAGCTCCATCCCTTAAAATTCTATCAGTAAAACATTTTTATAGATAATAATCATAAATTTTTAATGTCCATTTTTAAGATGTCATATGGTCTTTCTTGGTAATTTGCCTGTTTTCCTGGCTTATTAGAAGGTTAATTCCCAGAGCTGTTTATCCTTGTACTCTCTTTTCTTGATGTAACGCACATGGTGTGACCTATTATATAACTATTTTCCCCTTCATTTATTCATTTTCCTTTAACATGCAAAGTTAGTTTTCTACATGCATCCTTTTGCAAGTTGAGTTCCACATTTTTCCACTCCATTTTCTTCCCACCCTTCTCCCTATGGCAGCAAAACAGTCTGATGTAGGTTGTACATGCAAAATAGCATTTAACATATTTCTACATTAGTTAAGCTGTGAAAGAAGAACTAGAACTAAGGGGGATAAAGGAAATGAGAAAGAAAAAATATAAAAGAAATTTTAAAAAGTTAACATAGCATACCCTTTGATTCACCAATACCATTACTGGGTCTATACCCTGAAGAGATGATGAAAAAGGGTAAAAACATCATTAGTACAAAAATATTCATAGCAACCCTGTTTGTGGTGGCAAAGAACTGGAAATCAAGTAAATGTCCTTCAATTGGGGAAAGGCTTAGCAAACTGTGGTATACGTATGTCATGGAGCACTATTGTTCTATTAGAAACCAGGAGGGACAGGAACAGGGAAGCCTGGAGGGATTTGCATGAACTGATGCTGAACGAGAAGATCAGAACCAGAAAAACACTGTGCACCCTAACAGCAACATGGGGGTGATGATCAACTTTAATGTACTTTGCAACATTTTCTGAGTGTATTCTCTCATTTCTTAAAGGACAAACCATACTTGTGGGCAGTTATGTGGTACAGTGGCTAGTGCTTTGACCTTTGATTCAGGAGGACGGAGAATCTGGCCTTAGACATTTGCTACTTACTAGCTGCGTGACCTTGGTCAGGTCCCTTAACCCTACTTGCCTCACATTCAGCATTATTTCCTGTCATCCTCATTCATGTCTGGCCACTTGACCCAGATGGCTCTAGATGAAAAAGTGAGGGAGGTGACTTAGCACAGCATTCGTCTTACTCACATCCAATTCATGTACTTGTCATGACATCACTTCCCTGATGTCATTGTCTTCGAAAATGAAGGGGGGCGGAGCCAAGATTGCATGAAGGCCTTCCCCCTCAAACTCCAAAAGCCGTGAAATTAGGACTCTAGCCAAAATTTAGAGGGTGAGAACCCACAGAAAGACTGGGTGATACATTTTCCCAGTCCAAGATAACTCAGAAGTTCTGTGAGAAAGGTATGTTTACCAGGACCAGGGCTGGAAAAAAGCTGCATCCACAGCTTAGCCCAGCCCAACCCAGGGACCACCTTCAACAGCTTGAAGGTGCCATGAGAGAACTCTGCTACACCAAAATGAATGTGGAGTGAGGAATATCGGCTGCAGAATCTGCAGTGAGAATTGGAGGGAAAAAGCCGGTTCTTCCAGAACACAACCCACAGATGGTAAGGGGGTCAGGGTAGATTGCAGAAATCCCTCTGCTCGTCCTGGAGCAGGACTCTGTTGTTTGCCCACACTCAGATCCAGGTTGCAGTTGGCTTTCCATACTAAGATAGCAGGGATCCTCCTCACAGCTCCAGGTCAGAGGGATTCAGCTGTGGTCATCTACATAATAAAGCACAGGGAAGAGAGCATAAGACCTTAGAGGAATAAAGGTCCCAGTGAGGTGACCCAAAAAACCCCCCAAAGTCTTGGAAGTGCTGTGAATTAGTCTTGGGCTGAGGAAATGAGTGATCAACAGGAAAAGAACAATCTGACTATAGAAAATTACTTTGGTCCCTTGGAAAATCATAACACCTACTCAGATGACAAAAAACTGAAACTTCTGTATCTAAAACCTCCAAGAGAAATAGAAAATGGGCTCAGACTATGCATGAGCTCAGAAAAAGACTTTGAAAAGCTATTCAGGGAGGTAGAGGAAAAATTTGGAGGAGGAATAAGAGAGAGATGCAGAAAAACCATGAAAACCAAGTCAGCATCTTGATGAAAGAAATACAAAAAATACTGAAGAAAACAATATATTAAAAACCAGTTTAGGGCAAATGGAAAAAGCAAAATAAAAGGGAAATGAGGAAAAGACTGCTTTAAAAAGCTGAATTGCTCAGCTGGAAAAGGAGATAAAAAAGCTCTCTGAAGAAAATAACTCCTTCAGATGCAGAATGGAACTAAAGGAAGCTGATGATTTTGCACGAAATCAGGAAGAAATAAAACTACCCCCCCCTCCGCAAATAGATCCAGAAGAAATAATTTAAAAATTATTGAGCTACCTGAAAGTCATGACCCAGAAAAGAGCCTAGACTTCATTTTCCAAGAAATAATACTGCTAAATTGCCCTGAGATACTAGAAACAGAGGGTAAAATAGAAATTGAGATAATTAACCAATCACCTCTTGAAAGAGATTATTATTTTTTTTTTTTAGATTTTTCAATGCAGTGGGGTTAAGTGGCTTGCCCAAGGCCACACAGCTAGGTAATTATTAAATGTCTGAGACTGGATTTGAACCCAGGTACTCCTGACTCCAGGGCCGGTGCTTTATCCACTATGCCACCTAGCTGCCCCTGAAAGAGATTCTAAAAGAAAAACTTTGAGGAATATTATAGCCAATTCCAAAACTCCCAAGACAAAAAGAACATTTTAAAAGCTGCCGGAAACAAACAATTCAACTACAGTGGCTCTATAGTGAGTCTTACACAGGATCTGGCAGCATCTACATTAAGGGCTGGTAGGGATTGGAATGTCATATTCCTGAAGGCAAAAGATCTTGGTTTACAACTGAGAATCAGCTACCCAAAAAATTTGTCATCTTTCAGGGGAAAAGATGGAATTTCAATGAAGCAGTGGACTTTCAGCCTTTTCTATTGAAACAACCAGAGCTGAACAGAATGTTTGATCTTCAAGTACAGTCCTCTGGTCAACCATAGCAGGGGTGGAGGTGGGGTGGGGCTTGGATGAGAAGGACCAACTATGAGGAACTTAATACTGAACTGTTTATATTCCTGCATGGGAAGAAGATATTGATAACTTATATGAACTTTCTCATTTATAAGAGCTATTAGAAGGAGCATATATAGACAGGACATAGGAAGGAGCGGATTATAATGTTATGATGTGGTAAAGGGATGGAGTTAATGGGCAATGGGGGAAAGTACTGGGAGGAAGGAAAAGGAGATGAAGAAGCTGAGAGATCTCTTATATGAGTCAAGAAAAAGCTTTTTCAATAGAGTGGAAAGGGGGAAGGAAACTTCTTTGTTGATAGAAGAGAGCATGGATCATAGGAGAGGGTAATAGTAACTGTGGGAAAAATATTGAAGCAACTTCTTTGGTGGATTTAAGATAAAGAAGGCAACTCACACCAGAGACAGAGCCATTGGAATCTGAATAAAGACTGAAATACATTTTTTTCTCTCTCTCACTATTCTTGAGGTTTTTTTCATCTTCTTGGGGGGAGGAGGTTTTATGTTTACTCTTAACAAAATTATTGTAATAATATAAAATAAATAAACCAAAAAAAAAGAAAACGAAGGACAAATATTACTACATGTGTTTTCAGACATTCCCCCATTGGTGGACATCCCAACAATTTGTAATTCTTTGCCACCACTAAAAGTGCTGCTAAAAATATGTTTTGTAGGGGGTGGCTAGGTCGCACAGTGGATGGAGCACCGGCCCTGGAGTCAGGAGTAGCTGATTTCAAATCTAGCCTCAGACTCTTAATAATTACCTAGCTGTGTTGCCTTGGGCAAACCACTTAACCGCATTTCTTTGCAAAAACTAAAAAAAAAATATTTTCTGTATACATAGGTTCTTTTTCTTTTTTAAATGTCTTTAAGAAAGAGACCTATTAGTGATATTGCCTTGGGGTGTGCATGGTTTTATAGCCCTTTGGGTATAGTTCCATGTAGCACCATATTCCAGTGCTCTATTTTCAGAATGAATGAATTCGTGTACAACTTCACCAGTGATACATCTCTCTTTTAATTTTCTATCACCTCTTCCAACATTGTCACTTCCCTTTTCTGTCTTACTAGTTAATCTGAAATCAGGGTTGTTTTCATTTGCATTTAATTTACAATTCTCTAATTACTAATTATTTAGAGGTTTTTTTAATATGATTATGGACAACTTTGATTACTATCTATTCAGATCTTTGATCATTTAACAATTAAATATTGACTCTTATTTCTATAAATTAGGCTTAAAGTCTTCATTTTTCAATTATATAGAGAATATATATATATAGGTACACACACATACACGAAGAAATATATATCAGAGAAAGTCACTGAAAATTTTTTTTTAACCACAGTAATGATGACAAATTATAATTTGTTCCATCCTATTTTTTCTCTTATTTATCCTTCTCTCTTTCTCCTTTTACCTGGTCCATCTTCTTTTCTTTTTTTTTTTTTAATGTTTTCTGGTGTAATGGTGTTCAGTGATTTATCCAAGGTTACCACCTAATTAAATATAAAGTATCTGAGACTCTCTTCCTCTACCATCCCCATTCTTCTTCTCTTATCCTCTTTCATTCTTACTTTCTTGAATGACAAGATAGATTTCTACAACTGAGTTTATTTATTATTCCCTTTTTGAGCCAATTTCAATGAGAATAAAATCTGTATTAGAACTCTTTTATGTTAGATTATTTATCACATTCTTCCTCTTCCTTTCCTCTATACTCAAAGCATTTTTTCCTCATCTCTTAATTTTAGTTTTTTAGTTTATTATATCATCACATTTAATTCACACCTATCTGTTTTTGTATACTTCTAATGGGGAGGTTTTTAGGAGTTATCAATATCATTTTCTCCTTTAAGAATACAAATAGTTTAACCATATCAAATTCTTTATGATTTCTCTGTTCTATTTCTCTTTTTATGCTTCTTTTACATCTTGTATTTGTAAGTGAGATTTTCTGTTCACCTTTGTATTTTTCATCAGGAGTGTTTGAAAGTCATCGATTTTGCGGAATGTTCACCCCCCCCCCCCCCCATATTGTTGTTTTCCTAGTTGAGGTTATAATCCTAGCTTTTTTACCCCACTGGAATATCATGTTACAAACCTGCTGATCTTTTAATGTAGAATTTGTGTAATCTTATGTTATCTTGACTGTGGTCCCACAGTATTTGAATTGTTTCTTTTGTTTGCTTTCCATTTTTTCCTTCATGATCTGGGAGGTCTTGGATTATTCCTGGCAGTTTCCATTTGGGATCTTTTTCAGGAAGTGATTGGCTTATTCTTTCAATTTTTATTAAACCCCCTGTTTTAGATTATTAAGACACTTTTCATAATTTCTTGAAATACAATTTGTAGGGTTTTTTTTTTTAAGATTTTCGCAAGGTAAATGGGGTTAAGTGGCTTGCCCAAGGCCACACACCTAGGTAATTATTAAGTGTCTGTGACTAGATTTGAATTCAGGTACTCCTGACTTCAGGGGCTCTATCCACTGCCATGTAGCTGCCTCCAGGCTTTTTTTTTTTAAATCATGACTTTGAAGTAGTTCAATAATTCCTAAATCATCTCTCCCAAGTCTATTTCCAGATCAATAAAATATTTCATATTTTCTTCTACTTTTTACATTCTTTTGATTTTGTTTTACTTTTTCTTGATGTCTCATTAACTCATTAGTTCTGCTTGCCCATTTCTAACTTTCAAGGTATTATTTTCTTCATTGAATTTTTGAATATCTTTTTCCATTTGGCCAATTCTGCTTTTTCAAAGTATTCTTTCTATTGAATTTTTGTGACTTTTGCCATTTGGTACATTTTGTTTTTCCAGGTGTTATTCTTTTTCACTATTTTTTATTATTACTTTCATTTCTCATCCCACTTTATCCCCTTCCTTTCTTACTTGATTTTTAAAATTATTTTTGAAATCTTCTAGGACCTGAGAGCAATTCTATTTTCTTTGAGGTTTTAGATAGTAATTCTGAATTTTTAGTCTCTTTCTGAGTTTTTCTTATGATATTCCTTGTCACTATAGTCCCTTTTTATAGTCAAAATTTTTTCTCTTGTATACTGTTCATTTTCCAACAAATCATAGAAGTAATTAACAATTTAAACCAAGACTGACAATAATGAGACATCCTTTCCATCTATTTTATGCTGAAATTGATTTTTGTTTCCAAAGTAGAGGTGGTATTGTCCCATCCTTCAGTTTTTTTGTACTGCTGAACCTGTAAGTAAATCTGAACCTGTTAAGTTTTTGCCTTTTCCAAAGTGATGTGGTCTAAGGAAATGCGTGTCCTATTCTAATGTGCACTGTTGTGAACAACCTCAGTAATGTAGTAACGCAACTTTTAACCCTGGAATTGTGAACAGATTTCCTTTTCCTTTGCATACTCATACTCTCCTGTTCTAGTACTCCTCCTTGCACTGTGATTAATACATAGTACTTTGATCCAGATTCAAGTATAGGAAGTACAATATAGTCCTATCCCTGGTGCAGCAAAGGTATATTTCCTTTTGACCTCTTTTGTTTCCTTTTCCATTTGTAGACTGTTTCAAAGTGGATTAGCATTAATCTACTTAGGGGTGAAATACTTTTCTTAATGTAAAACTTTCTTCCTTCACATATTTTCTTTTTTTTTTCAGAGGGAGCACTGATTTGATTTGATTTTACTTTAATGTAAGATTTTATTTATTTTGTGTTTTATAAATTTTCCCCTATTCTTGCTTCCCTACTCCCACCCCCCACAGAACGCAGTCTATGTTAGTCTTTGGATGGTTTTTGTGGTATGCATTGATCTAAGTTGAATGTGATGAGAGAGCAATCCATATTCTTAAGGAGGAAAAATAAAGTATAAGTGATAGCAAAATAACATAATATGATACACCCCCCCCCCCCCCCCCCCCGAATTGAAGGTAATAGTCTTGGTCTTTGTTCAAAATCCACAATTCTTTCTCTGGATACAGATGGTCTTCTCCATCACAGATAACCCAAATTTGTTCCTGATTGTTGCACTGATGGAATGAGCCAGTCCATCAAGGATGATGATCACTACCATCTTGCTGTTAGGGTGTACAATGGTTTTCTGGTTCTGCTCATCTTGCTCTGCATCAGTTCATGCAAATCCTTCCATGCTTCCCTGAATTCCCATCCCTGCAGGTTTCTTTTTTTTTTTTTGGTTAATATGACTTTATTTATTCATTACTAAAATATTCATGTTTAAGAGTAAACATAATTCCTACTCCTTCCATAAAAATATAGAACCTCATGAGAAATAAAGGAAAAGAATGGGAAAAAAAAGTGTTTCAGTCTGTGTTCTGATACCATCAGCTCTGTCTTGGGTGTTTCACATTCTTTATCATAAGTCCATCACAGAAGTTACTTCCGTATTTTTCCACAGTTGCTGTTGCTGATTGTAATTTCCTCCATACATTCCTCCCCATTACCATACATTATATTTTCTCTCTCCTTTCACTTTGTCCCCCCTTCTAAAATGTGTTTTGGTGCCAAGAGGCACCAAGTTGACATACCTCCCTCCACCCCAGAGATCCAGCAAGTACCTGGCCCCGTGGTGCCAGATAGGCCACTCAATCCTAGCACCTTGCAAAAAAGTAAAAAAGAAGATGTGTTATATCTGACTATTCTCTCCTATGATAAACCTTCTCCTGTATCACCTACAGCTCCCCCCTTCCCCCTGTCCCCCTTCTCTCCTCTTCACTCTAGATGTCTAAAACCTATTGAGCTGTTTCCTCTCTGAGCCATTCCTAAAAAAAATCTTTTATATGAAGTATCTTAGCCTATTCCACCTCCCTTTTCTCTTACTTTCATTGCATTTCTCTTTTATCCATTGACTCCATTTTTACAATATATTATATCTTCAAATTCAGCTCTATCATCTGCTTCATCTATAAAAGCTCCTTCTACCTGCTGTATTAAACGAGAAGGTTCATATGAGTCTTATCAGTATCATTTTTCTATGCAGGAATACATGAAGTTCATCATCATTAAGTCTTTTACCTTTCTCCTTCACTACCTATGCTTCACCTGAGTCATGTACTTGAAGATCAAACTTTCTATTCAACTCTTGTTTGAACATGAACATTTGAAATTCCCCTGTTTCATTGAAAGTCCATCTTTTCCCCTGGAAGAGGATGTTCAGTTTTGCTAGGTAGTTTATTCTTGCTTGCATTCCAAGCTCTTTTGCCTTCCAGAATATTATATTCCAAGCCCTTTGAGCTCTTAATGAAGTTGCTGCTAAGTCCTGTGTGATCCTGACTGCAGCTTCACAATATTTGAATTTTCTCCTTCTGGCTGCTTTTTTTTCTCCTTGACTTAGGCGTTCTGGAACTTGGCTATAATATTCCTAGAGGTTTTTTTTTTTTGATCTCTTTCCAAGGGAGATCAGTAGATTTTCTACTTTCTATTTTGCCCTCTGCTTCTAGGATATCAGGGCAATTTTCCTGTAGGAATTCTTTAAAATTGAGTTCAAGACTCTTTTCCTGATCATGACTTTCAGGTATCCCAATAATTTTTAAATTACCCTTCTTGAATCTGTTTTCTAGATCAATGAGATGTTTTACATTTTCTTCAATTTTTCCTTCTTTTGATGTTGAACTATTATATCTTGACTTCTCATAAAGTCATCAGCTTCCTTTAGCTCCATTCTATATATGAAGGATTTGTTTTCCTCAGAGAGCTTTCTTATATTCTTTTCCATCTGGCCAATTCTGCTTTTTAAAGCATTCTTCTCCTCAATAACTTTTTGATCTGTTTTATCCATTTGACTTACGCTGGTCTTTAACATCTTACTTTCTTCAGCATTTTTTGGATCTCCTTGATTAAGCTACTGACTTTGTTTTCATGTTCTTCCTGCATTTCTCTCCTTTCTTTTCCCAATTTTTCTTCTTTCTCCCTTATTTGATTTTAAAAATCTTTTTTTTAGCTCTGTCATGGCCTCAGCCCAGCTTCTATTTTGCATGTAGTCATTAGATGCAGAAACTTGTACTTCTTCATCTTCAGACTGAGTGTTTTGATCCTCCTTGTGATCATAGGCAAAGTATTTTTCAATGGTTAGCTTCTTTTTTTTCCCGTTTACTCATTTCCCCAGCCTGAAGCTGTTTTGGGGGTTCTTCCTGAGCTTTTGAGTTTTATTAGGACACCCCCCCCCCCACTAGGCCCTAAGTATGTGAGACTCTGACTGCTCTCCTGGTTTGTGAAGGACCACAAGTGAACCCCTCTGCCGCAGGCCTGTGGGGGAGGGGTCCTGGTTCTATTGGGGGCCTAGACTAGGATCAGGATTTGAATGCAGTCAGAGCCCCAGAGTCCTGTTCCAGGGACAGTGGACAGACCTCGGAAGTCTCCCTCCACTCCCTTACCTTGGGTGGGCTGAGCACTCAGGGTGCATCTGCATAGAGTCTCCTGCTTGCCGGTTATATGAGCCTGCTTCCCTTTCCCGGTTCTGGCCTGCAAGTGATGTGGCTGCACTGAGTTCCATGGCCTCGCTGAATGTACCGAGTCCCGTGACTGCATTCAGGGCCTGGACTTTGCTCTTTTTCTGGTAGAGAACTCCATGCTGATCTTCCAATTTGTGCTTTGTTCTCCCTGGGGTGCAGATCAGGAAACTGCTTCTGCTTGCAAGAATCAAGGCTCCCAGGTGCCTTGGGGCTGTTCCTGGGAGGCTGAAGTTTCTTCATTCTGGTGGGGCTGCCCCTCTAACTCTGTGGAACAGAGTTTTTCCACTATTTTCCATGTTACCTTGGACTGGAGAATTGTCTCACTAGGATCTTTCTGTGGGTTCTGTCTCTTGAAAATTTAGAGTCATCATTTTACAATTTTTGAAGTATTTTGGAGAGAGTACCTAGGAGAGTCTGTTCTTTTGCTGCCATCTTAACTCTGCCCCCCTGGAACATTCCATACTTTTTCTATAAGACTAATTTTATCTTTTTTCTTCATTCCAACAAATTTCTTACACATAGTCACCTGATAACAGCATAAATTAATATTTTCATTGTAGTAAAACATTACACATTGATTGCATTAGATAAAACTGTGTAGAATTGGAACCATTGAGAATGTATTCTGTATTTACCTGTTCGAATTAAAACCAACAAGGGTTTTTTAAATGAGCTTGCATTTATTTTAGTTCTTATTTCTTTTTATACTATCAGATTTTTTTTTTTTTTTTGCTTGTACCTATCCTGGATACTTATTGTTTTTTTTTGGAGAAATGGTAAGATGAAATAATTAGAATTGTTTGCTCTTTTCTGTAACTACAGGATTTGCCATTTTAATGTGCTGTCAAATGATTGCACTTTAACACTTTTTGCCTTTTTCCACGTGGATGCCTTGCTGTTTCTGCTCAGGAAGCATTTTTTTTTTTTTTTTAGGTTTTTGCAAGGCAAATGGGGTTAAGAGGCTTGCCCAAGGCCACACAGCTAGGTAATTATTAAGTGTCTGAGACCGGATTTGAACCCAGGTACTCCTGACTCCAAGGCCAGTGCTTTATCCACTGAGCCATCGAGCTGCCCCTAAACTTCATTTTAATCAAGAATTTTAACCTCTGCCTAAATATACCTTTTCTCAGGCTGTTTCCAAAGACAGGATCTTATATTTCATCTTTTTACCTGTACACAGAGGTTGCTAATGAAGAATATAAATGATTATGCAAAGAAATCAACCGTTAAAAAAAAAAAGGTCTCAATAATCCTGAAACTGGATAATTAACTCTGGAACTTTCCTGGAATATGAATTAGAAGGAGCCTCAGACATCACCCATGGATATGAATCTATCCAAACCGTTCTTAAGTATAAACCTCTGCAACATTAAACAGTTGCAAGACTGGGGAAAATCATTTCCCTTATTAACAAGATAACTTGAAACATAGTAATTCAATGTCATTGTCCCTCAGTTTCCTCCCTATAAAATGGGGATAACAGTCATATATAAATTTCCTCCTACCCCTAAAATGTTAAATGAGGTAACATACTTTGTAAAGATGAAAATCCTTCTAGCATCACAAAGAAAAAAGTCATCTATTCTCCACGTAGGGTAGGTTTATATTTGTCTTTTTTGACCCCAATACCAGCACAAGAACTGGTAAATAATTTGATTGGGTTCTTCTTCCTTAAGGTAATTTCTGCCATTCTATCCTTTCAATTCTTGTACAGCGATGACACTTCAAGGAATTAAAAAAAAAAAGAGGTTCTAGATTATCTTACTTTTTTGCTGCTGTTAGCTACAAGCGTTCTTTTTTTTCCAAAATGGATAAATTAGATCTCTTATGAAGACAGTATTAAAATGATCATTTTAAGAAGTCATTTGACAGTTGATTTATGTAGGTTTTCTGGGAGCTATCGTATTTGCTTTCTTATATGTAGGATCTGATAGTACCAATAGCTAGTAGAGTTGAGTAGAACCTGTGAAAGAATAAGTCAGGTCTTAGGGAGCCCTCCTTTAGTAACATAAAGAATGCCCATTATCACCACTGCTTTTTAATATTGTATTAGATATGTTAACTTTAGAAATAAGAAAATAAAAAGAAATCGAAAGAATTAGAATTGAAAATGAGGAAATAAAACTTTATATCTTTGTAGATGATATGATGGTATACTTAGAAAACCCTTAGAAAATCAATTAAAGGGGCGGCTAGGTGGCACAGTGGATAAAGCACCGGCCCTGGAGTCAGGAGTACCTGGGTTCAAATCTGGTCTCAGATACTTAATAATTACCTAGCTTTGTGGCCTTGGGCAAGCCACTTAACCCCATTTGCCTTGGAAAAACCTAAAAAAAAAAAAAAAGAGTAAAGAGCCCCCCCCCAAAAGAAAATCAATTAAAAAACTTCTTGAAACAGAAATTTCAGCAAGTAGCAGAATATAAAATAAATCACATAATGATCAGCATTTCCCTAAATGACCAGTAAAGCCCAAGAACAGGAGATATTAGGAGAAATTCCATTTCAAGTAACTAGACAGGGGGTGGCTAGTTGGCACAGTGAATAGAACACTGGCCCTGGAGTCAGGAGGACCTAAGTTCAAATCTGGCCTCAGACACCTAATGATTACTTACCTGTGTGGCCTTGCACAAACCACTTGACTCCATTCCCTTGCAAAAACCTAAAAAAAAAAATAAAGTAACTATAGACACAATTACTTTTCACACAAAATTTGATCTAAACAGTTTGAAAAATGTCACCTGCTCATGGCTAAGCAAAACTAATATAATAAAAAATGACAGTTCTATACAATTTGAATTACTAATTCAGTGCCATACCAATCAAACTACCAAAAAACTATTTTACAGTTAGAAAAATAGTAACAAAATCATCTGGATCAACAAAAGGTCAAGAATGTCAATAGAACTGAATTTAAAAAATTAAATTAAAAATTTAAATTAAATTTAAAGGAAGGTGGCATAGCTGTAATTGATCTAATTCTACAGTTTAAATTGGTAGTCATCAAAATTATATGGCATTGCCTAAGAAATTAGAGTAATACATCTGTGGATTAGGTTATTGTATAAAAGAAACAGTAGTAAATGAATGTGCTAATATACTGTTTTATAAACCCAGGAATACTAGTTTCTGGGATAAGAACTCGCTATTAGACAAAGATTGCTGGGAAAGCTGGAAAATGGTATGGCAAAAACTAGGCAGAGACCTAGATCTCTGTTCTATAGCAAAATGAGGTCAAAATGGGTGCAACAGTTACACATAATGGGTGATACATAGACTGTTTAAGTGAACAAGAAATATTCTATCTGTTGGATATATGGTTGGGGTTGAAGTTTGTGATCAAATAAGAAATAGAGGAAATTTTAAATAGATGATCTTGACTCTACTAAATTAAAGTTTTTTCACAAATAAAACTAATATAGCCACAATTTGAAGGAATTTCTAAAATATATAAAGAATTGAATCGTTTTTAAGATTACAAGTCATTCCCCAATTGATAAATGGTTATAGAATATGAAAATCCAGTTTTCAAATAAAAAAATTAATGCTATTATAGTCTTATGAAGAAATGCTCCAAATCATTATTAATAAGGGAAATACAATTTATAACAAGCCAAGATGATGAGAAATGAAAAATGATCATTGTTGGAGAGGATGCTGGAAAATTGGAAAACTAATGCATTATTGGTGAAGTTGTGACCTGATCCAACCATTCTGGAGAGCAATTTGGAACTTGATCCAAAGGGCAATACAGTAATATCATACCCTTTGATCTAGCAACTACTAGTTCTATATCTCGAAGAGGTCTATTGTTTTTCCCTTCTATGTTTTATATGCTTCCTCAGTTTTGGTGGTAGGAGTATATTAAAATTATATTGTCTTCATTTTTTACTAATTTTTTTTAAGTCTTTGAGAGATTCCTTGCTTTCCTAGGATGGAGAGAAAGGGAACAGTTGGAATATTGAAAATTATTTTTACATGTAATTGAATGAATAACTAAAAATTAAAAGCATTTTCATAAATTTTGATAGAAATTCTATCATTCTAATTCTATGTGGACCCAAAGTTTTTTCCTTCTTAGTTTCTTTATGGCTATTTCTGTTCATTTTCTGAAATTTGTAATCCTTAAGATTTTCATTTTGTATTGAGTGCCAGGAGAGGAACTTCTCCTGGCTACTCCATAAGAGCTAGAAAATATATTAGATTGAATACTGTTCAGGAAACCAGCAAGTGATAGACAGTAAGTTTTTTTTTTTTTTTTTTTTTTTTTTTTAGCAGTTTGCCTTTGGAAGATAGATAGAAAGGTCTGTAGGCCCTGAGAACTGGGCTTGCAAAAGGCATTCTGGGGCTGTGGTAGAGAGCAATCTAAGCATCCTGGGACTGAGAGAAGGCTGACAGAAGGCACCAAAAGAGAGCATAGGAATAGGTGCAGGAAGTCAGTGGAATATTGAAGAAATTACCTGTTATTATATATGAATAGTATATGACTGAGACAGCTAGGTGGTACAGTGGATAGAGCACTGGCCCTGGAGGCAGGAGTACCTGCATTCAAATCAAGCCATTTAACCCCATTGCCTTGCAAAAATCTAAAAAAAAAAAAAAAATGAATAATATATGACCAAACAAGACATAAAGAGGTTTACAGGAAATAATAATATGAATTTTTTTGATTACACAAAAATCAGTGTTATCGTACAAACAAAATAAATGTAGATAAAATTAGAAGAAAAGAAACAAAAAAATTTTTGCATCAAATTTCTCACACATTTTTAAGATATATATAAGGAACTGATTCAAATTTACAAGAGATAGGGCCATTCTACAAATAATAAGTGGTCAAAGAATGTGGATAGGTAGCTTTCAGTGGAATTAATTAAAGCTATTAATAACCAAGTGAAGAAATGTACTAAATCACTTTCAATTAGAGAAATTAAAATTAAAGCAAGTCTGAGGTACCACTTCATACCCATCAGTTTACTCAAGAGAAATACTGTGAACAAAGGCAGAATTTTTTTTCTTTAGGTTTTTGCAAGGCAAATGGTGTTAAGTGGCTTGGCCAAGACCACGCAGCTAGGTGATTAAGTGTCCAAGACCGGATTTGAACCCAGGTACTCCTGACTCCAGGGCCGGTGCTTTATCCACTGCACCACCTAGCTGCCCCCTCATTAAATCTTAATTAAAGTTACATTAATTGGTTTTTAGGAAATTTTTCATCTCTTGTATCATTGGATAGTAGCCCTAGAACTAGAAAAAACCTCAGAGGTCACATAGTTGAGTCCTCTTATTTTTTTGATGATTTATTCTGAGGTTCTAAGTAGCTAAGTGACTTTGTAATGCATACAGTGGCAGGATTTGAACCCAGAGCCTCTGATTTTATAGGTTGTCCTTTGTTCACTATGACATATTGTCTCAACCATGTGTTCGTTTTAGCTTCTGTTGTCTTTCAAAGAAACAAATAATTATTTAGGTCTTTGTAGTTATGGGAGTTAACTGTTCATTACCCTTGAGTAGCCAGAAACACATAATTTGAACTTAATTAGATATATACTTTATCATGTGAAAAAAATCTTTGTATTATGAGTCAAAGATGTAAGTTGTGATCTTAGCTGTGCCTCTGATCTTTTTCAGACTTGAGGATATCATGTGTGTTTTCATACCTCAGTTTGCCCATCTATAAAATTGTAATTATGATATTCTACCCCTATTAGAAACCACAATGGTTTCTAATCCCTCAATGGTTTTTTGTTTTTCAAATTAGGTTCTTTTATGAAAACTATTTGTAGTTAAATACTTCAGGCTTTTATGAGTTTGCTTTATATTATGTGGACAGTACATACAGAAACAGTGCTGGTTTGGAGTGGAAGACTCTTTGAAATCCCACTAGCTCACCAACTAGGATACAGTTGTTGTGGAATAAATGCTTTAGAAATCATAAAGAAATTTGATTTTGAATTGTTGCTATTATTATTATTTATATTAATTATGTACTGTGAGATTTTTTTCTGAGGTGCAATGACAAAGGATTTAAGTCCAAAGTAATGACATAAAGGTATCTTTATGATTTCTTGAATTAGAGGATAGTTTAACATATGTTTAGAGAGTCACTTAGACGCAAACCTGTTTTCTTTTTCCATGAAAATTTATTTTTTTTCTTCATTTCCTCATATGTATGAGAACATGCTTAATAATACTTACAGTGGTGAGAGTTTTAATTAAGTAGTGTTTTTCAAGGCTTTGAATGAAAAAATATGTTAATATTATCAAGATTTATCATAAGCTTAGCTCTTAATATTTAAGTTTCTGTTTTTCTCTGAAGTTTACTTTTAATTAATTTATACAGAATGAAACCCCCAAGCTTTTGTTGTTCTGGAGCTGAATACAAATAGAAATAGTATAACACTGTATCAAAAATTTTCCTCTTATATTTAAAGGATTAGATTTAGTAACACATGTCTAAGTTTGGTACAGCTTTTTCCTATTTAAAAATAAATGTTTCCATGCTTCTTGCAATTTGTGGTAGGTTTAACACGTCTTTGCTGTTTTCTGTTTTACTTATATGTGCACATTTTTGGAAAATGTCACTTTCTCAAATACTTTGTTCTGCTTTTGAAATTTTCGTTGAATCTATTAAATATCAGGAATGAAAATAATAAAATTATGTGTAAAGAAAAATGGCATTCTGTTTAGGAACCTAAAGTCATAGAAACCATGTTTTACATTGCTTTAAGGTGATATGTGCTATTCTACATTTCTGAAAAACTTATGGAAACATTTCTATTTTTATGTTATAGGGTAACTTTATTAAAGAATCTATATATGGAGGTATAAGGACTAAAAGATTATATAAAATTATAAGTAGACCTTGAGAATTTTTATTTTTAGTCATGTTCAAATTGACACAAGTTGGATTCAGAATTGTTTTTCAGAATTTATTCAGTTTGTATTCTGTTTCTAATCATTCAAAATATAAGAATATGAGATTATTGTTTATTCATGGAATATAATTCTTTTGGCAGATGGGTTTTTTTAAATGTTATTATGGATCCTCTGATCCTTTGTCAGCATCTATGTTCCTATAGATGAAGGTCAGAAGAAGTCAACTTTCTTTTTAATGACAGTGACACAATTAGAGCTTGGAATCATTTAATCCCTCTGCTCAGTTGCTCATTGGGAGAGGTTTTGACAGATACCAGTTTCAGTGTGATGAATCAAATGATAGTCTTTGACTTTATTCCTGCCCCTTAATCTATTTCAGGTTTTTGCTTTTGCTCTATATTTATTGAATCATGAATTCTGATAATGGTAGGTAGGAAGGAAGGACACAAACATTTATTGAGCTCTGACTTTGTACTTGGCATTGTGCTAAGTCCTTTAAACATATCTCACTTGATCATCACCACAATGCACTTAAGTAGGAAGAGTTGGGGAAATTGAGACAGAGTTTAAGTGACTTCACCTGAGTCACAATAGCTAGTGAGCATCTAAGGCTGGATTTAAACTCTGTTCCTCCTGACTCTAGACCCATTAATCATTTCATTGCCTAATATTAGTGAAGCGCAGTTGTGGACCTTGATCAAAAATAGCTTTTCATTTTAGGAAACCTCCAGAATAGTGGAGAGGATCATAGAATCAGAGTTTTTGAGCTGGAAGGTAATTTATTGAATTAGCAGAACATCTTGTGTGATTTCCTTTGGCTCATTTTGATTCATATCCACAACTGAATTTGAATCTTTGGATCATAGATGGAAAGCTGGAATGTACCTCAGGCCATGTATTGCTGGTATTTAGGTCTATGTAAGGAGCTTATTTTTTTGGTAGCCTCACTTAAAAGAAATTCATAAGCATAACAAAGATTGTGTCTTCTTTATCTCATAGAATGGTAGCTGCAGAGTTCCCTGTATTAAGAATTATATTGTGTAATGGGATAACTACTACATTCCTTTAAGACACTTTAATACAGCAGACATTATAGTAGGGGTGGCTGGGTGGCAGACAGAGCATTGGCCCTTGAGCCAGGAGCACCTGGGTCCGAATCCAGCCCCAGACACCCAATGATCACCCTGCTATGTGGCCCCAGGCAGGCCACCCAGCCCCACTTGCCCTGCACCCTCCCCCAAATAATAATAACAAAAAATGTGCTTCAGTCTTTGTTCCAACCCCATCAACTCTGTCGTGAGTGGATCACATTCTTTTTGATAAGTTCATCACAAAAGTTACTTCCATATTTTTCCAAGGTTGCCATTGCTGATCTCAACTCCCTCCTTTCTTATTTCTCCACTACCATGTACTATATTTTCTCTCTCCTTTCACTCTGACTCTGCTGTAGGGTCGTTGAGTGGCGCAGCAGACAGATCCCTGGTCCTGGGGCCAAGAAGCCCTGAGCCCCCATACCACCCCTTAGGCCCAGAATCTACCTGGCCCTATGGTCCTGGGCAGGCCATCCAATCCCAGCCCCTTGCAAGAAGTAAAAAAGAAAATGTGTTATATCTGACTACTCTCCCCCTATGGTCCATCCTCTCCTCTATCATTCTCATCCCCACCCCTTCCCCCTGTACCCCCTCTCTCCTTCTTACTCCAGATGTCTATACCCCATTGAGTATATTTGCTGTTTCTTCTCCTAGCCATCTCTGATGAGAGCAAAGGTTCCCTCATTCCCCCTTGCCTTCCCCCTTCCATATCATTGCAATAGCTCATTGTAATAAAAAAAATCTTATTATGTGAAATATCTTGGACTATTCCCCTTCTCCTTTTTCTTTCTCCCAGCAGACATTATATTGATAGAAACCTGTGAAGGATTGTTTCCTCTTCAACATTTTTGTCAATGACAGTTTCTAATGTGTAGATGACACAAAAATGAAAGGGACCAGTAACAGTGAATGATGCAATTGTGATCTCAACAGAACATGATTGAGGTTGTACCATGGAACAAATCCAACTACATAATATTTAATCTTATTCAGTCATGTCTGACACTTCATGATCCTATTTGAGGGTTTTGGGAGTTGTTTTTTTTTTTTTTTTGTTCACGGTATCAGAGTGGTTTTACCATTTTCTCTCCCATCTAATTTTACAAATTTGAAACTGAGGGAAATAGGGATAAATGGCTTGCCAGAGTAATATAGTGTCTAAGGCCTTATTTGGGCAACTAGATTGCACAGTAAGCCCTGACCTTGGAATCAGGAGGATGGGAATTGGATTCCAGTCTCTCTCTAGTGCTCTTGGGCTAGTTATTTAACCTTGATTGCCTCACATCCAGGGTCATCTCCAGTCATCCTGATTCATATCTGACCGTTGGACCTTAATGGCTCTGGAGGAGTTAATGAGGCTAGTGAATTGGAACAACACCCCTCACTCAAATCCAATTCATGTGCTTATCATGGCACTACCTGCCTGATGTCATGGTCTTCTTCGAAAATGAAGAACTGGGGGCTGCTAGGTGGTGCAGTAGATAGAGTACTGGTCCTGGAGTTAGGAGGACCTGGATTCAAATTCGACCTCAGATACATAATAATTACCTAGCTGTGTTACCTTCAGCAAATCACTTAACCCCACTGCCTTGCAAAAACTTAAAAAAAAAAAAAGGACGAAAATGAAACTCCTTATTCTAGGCCTGAAGCTCTATCTACTGTTATCAAGTTTGATATTTAGGTTTTTAAAAAGTGAATTTTTATGATTAAAGAAAAAAGGAAAAATGAGAGAAAAACAAACGAATATATTTTTATAAATCTGAACATATACACAATGTAATATTCATGGAGACTTTATACCTCTGCTAAAGCTTTGTGCAGTGGCAGTATTTGTAGCCAATGAGGTTTATCTGAGGTACGATTATACTTCTGCCAAGGATTTGAAATGAGGGCGTATTCCCATATGTCTTCTTTGGATTCATGGTCCAATCATGTCTTTTTTATTATTTTGTGCCTCTTTCCCTTTATCTTACAATAATTAACCTTATGTTGTTTTCTTGGTTAAGTTTATTTTACTCTGAATCATTTTTTTGTAGAACGTTCCATTCTTCATTGTTATTGTCATATTCTTTGTTTATTAATGCATAGTAGTAATATGATGACCATGAGGGACCTTTCTTTTATATATAAAGTATCTACCTAAAATAATAAAGAATCATCATGTGAGATGATATTACTCTTTTTTTTCCCCTCCATATAAGATAACATTTATTAGCAGGGACATGCTATCTCTCAATAAATGGGTCCAGATCTTGCCTCCATTAATGCTAAAGACCCCAAGCAAAACACCAATTTCCCTTTTATAGGCTTTGAGTAGTACAGAACAAAAAACAGAGCAGGGTAGATAAAATCATGGGATTAAGAGTAACATGATCGATTTTAGGGATAAGACACAGGGAACCACATGACTGGTTGGAAGTTTGGTAATGGAGGCTAACAGGGATTCCCCTCCTCCTTTTTTCTTTTTTTAAAGATTTTATTTATTTTGAGTTTTACAATTTTTTCCCTAATCTTGCTTCCCTCTCCCTACCCCCCCCCCCCAGAAGGCAGTCTGTTAGTCTTTACATTGTTTCCATGGTATACATTGATCTAAGTTGAATGTGTTGAAAGAGAAATCATATCCTTAAGAAATAAAAATAAAGTATAAGAGATGACAAAATTACATAAGATAACCTTTTTTTCTAAATTAAAGGTAATAATCTTCGATCTTTGTTTAAACTCCACAATTCTTTCTCTTTATAAAGATGGTATTCTCCATCTCAGACAGCTCAAAATTGTGCCTGATTGTTTCACTGATGGGATGAGCCAGTTCATCATGGTTGTTCATCACCCCCATGTTGCTGTTAGGGTGTACAGTGTTTCTCTGGTTCTGCTCATCTTGCTCAGCATCAGTTCATACAAATCCTTCCATACTTCCCTGAATTCCCACCCCTCCTAGTTTTTAATGGAACAGTAGTGTTCCATGACATACATATACCACAGTTTGTTAAGCCATTCCCCAATTGAAGGACATTCCGATTTTATATTTTTCCAATTGTATTTTCCAGTGTTTTAAACTCCTTCCTGATTAGTCAAGGAAGTCTTTCTGGACTGGAGAACAATTCACATCTCCCCTGGTTTAGAATCTTGTTTGAGTATTTCTGCCTGGGTCCCCCTTTTTTGCTGGTTTTTCTTCATTTTTCTAGGATTTTGTATTGGGGGAAGGGCCAGCTCTCAGAGGTTTACTTTCGAAGATCCTAGAGGCTTTGTTCTCTTTACTTAGTAATTCTGAGGGCTGACCAGTAGGGGGTGCAGGTAGCTTTCTCTGGAGTGATTGAAGCCCTTTCCCAATCTTGGAGGGAGTGAGGAGGGGCAGCAGCAGCAGGGTCTGAGTTGACCTCAAACAATGTGCTGGAAACCAATCTCCCTTTCAGCTGAGTGAGTTCCTTACCTGTGCCTGATGGGATAGTTGGGTGGAGAGGCTACCTTTTGCTCCTGGAAGAATGCTCCAAAAGTATGGAGCTCAGGTCCCACACTGAGCTAATCTTTTTCCCCCAGCTTGCAGACTTCCTTTCCTGTACAAGACTGTTGTGTGTGGGAGTACTGTACAACTTCATCATCTGGTGTCCTCTAGCATGAGAACATTATTTACTGGTTGATTGTAGAGTACCGTGGGAGTGGACCAGGGAATGGGAAGGGGGTCTGTGTGTGTGTGTGTGTGTGTGTGTGTGTGTGTGTTTTAGGTTTTTGCAAGGCAAATGGGGTTAAGTGGCTTGCCCAAGCCACACAGCTAGGTAATTATTAAGTGTCTGGGGAGGATATTTAAGCACTTGTATTCTGGTGAATAAATGGAGTACTTGGAGATCTTGGAGAACTTGTCATCCTTTCCATCCCTGTCTCCTGCTCCATCAACATTGGCCTGGGTAAGGATAAGCCAGTCTGGTAGGAACCCAACATTTCCTGAGCAGCTAGCTCAAAAGGAACTTCACACCCTCCCCCTGGCCAAAGACTTCATGGCTAAAGTTGATTCTTGACCCACCTCTCACCAAAGTCTCTTGAAGCTAATGCCTTTCACCAAAATCTCTGCTGCTAATACAAGTCATTTGTCTTCCCCCATGCTGCTGTCCCTGCATTGAACCTCTGGTCTCATTTCCCAGTTCACCCAGTCCCCTGAGACTGACCTTGTTGGTAGGTGTTCTTCTCTCAGGTTCTTTTTCTGGGTTTCGTTGATCGTGTTTCTGTTAAGAGGTTTCTTTCACATTATTTTTGAGGGGACACAGGGAGTACTTAATGCAGTGCCTTTCTTTTTCTCCACCATCTTGGCCAGAAGTCTGATGATATTACTCTTAAAAGTTTTTCCATTAAATACAGGAGTAAAGCAAGGGTGCAAATATTAACATAACATTTAGACAAGAGAAAGTGCGTAAAGGTAGAATAAAGATAATGAGGGAACAAAAATTATTTTCGTTTGCTGATGGCATTATCATTTACTTAAAAAATCTGAGTCAGAAAAGATTGCAATTGAGATAGCTTTAACAAGGTTTTAGGCTACATGATAAAATCAAAAAACAATAGCATTCTCGAGTAATAGTCATAAAGTTCTACTAGCGATAATAGAAAGCAAATTAAACAGTTAAACACACTATCATAAAATAGTTCAGTTATAAAGTTGTGAAGACATAATCAATGTACATGCTCGGGCTCTTCTCATAAAATAAAAATGACCCTACCACTCAAATTAATTTTTGTTCCCACACCAATTAACAGGAAAGAATTATTTCATAGAACTCAACAGAATTAGTTAGAGTTCATTTGGAGAAACAAAAGATTTAGAATATCAAATCAAATAATATAAGTAATAAGAATGAAGGGAGAATAGCATACCTTAAACTATATTTTATACCACTGGTTGTCAATAACATTTTTGTCTTAGTTAAAAAAAGAAAGGGACAGCAATACAACAACAACAACAATAAAAATCAGAGCTTTCCTTTATATAGTACATTTTATATGCCAGGTTGTGCAGCATCCTTGAGAAGTTGGTGCTATTATTTCTGCCCTCTTACTTTTGGTGAAACTGTCGCAAATAATGGATAAATGACTCATCCAAAGTTCACTCAGCTCATGACTATCTGATGTCAGATATGAAATGAGATCATCCTAACTTCAAGATCAGTGCTTTTATTCACAAATATATTTAGAAACCAAATGTTTAATAAACTAGAAAATAAAAATAACGTATAAAGAGCCCCTTAATTGATTAAAATTTCTGAAAAAAACTAGATAGTAGTCTAGTCAAAATTATGCTTAAACCTAATACCTTACACCATATATCTGAGTACTGTAATGATTGAAAATTTTACTGTAAAACAATTTGAGGAGAAACAGATCTTATACTGTTGACTTGTATAGGTGGGGTGTCTTGTTTTCCCAATTATCCTCCTCCTCCTCCTCCTCCTCCTCCTCTTCCTCCTTTGCCCAGAAATTCTACCTATCCTAGGATGTCCCTCTCTGAACTACTGAGAGGAGCTGCATCCATCATAGTTGATCATCTCACAGTGATCTTATTATTATACATTGTTCTTTTGGTTCTACTCCCTTTACTCATCATCAATTCATGTAAGTCTTTTTGTGCTTCTCTAAATTCCGGCCTCTCTAATTTCTTTTTTTTTAATTTTATTTTTTAATTTAAATTTTTTGTTTTATATAAATAATATATTCTTTTTTCATTTTTTTCTCATTTTGACATTTTATTTATTTTCCAATTATATACAATAGTAATATGTACCCATCATTTTTTGAAAAGCTCTGAATTCTACAATTTTCCCCCTCCTCCTCCCCCCACAGAAGGCTGTCTGACAGTCTCTACATTGTTTCCATGTCATACATTGATGTAAATTGAACGTTACAAGAGTAAACATAAGAATAAACATAAACCCCCTACCCCCCCCCAAGAAGATGAGAAACCTCAAGAAGAGAGAAAGAGAGAGGGAGGGAGGGAGGGAGGGAGGGAGGGAGAGAGAGAGAGAGAGAGAGAGAGAGAGAGAGAGAGAGAGAGAGAGAGAGAGAGAGATTGTACTTCAGTCTGTGTTCAGATTTCAATGGCTCTATCTCTGGGGTGAATTGCTTTCTTTATCATAAGTCTACCAGAGAAGTTGCTTCAGTATTTTTTCCTCAGTTGCTATTACTAGCTGTTCCTCCACTCTATTTCTCCTCACTCTCATTCTGTTCTCTCTCTCTCTCTCTCTCTCTCTCTCTCTCTCTCTCTCTCTCTCTCTCTTTCATCCTGGCCCTGTCCAAAAGTGTGTTGAATCTGAGTACTCTCTCCCTTGATCTTTCCTCTCTTCTATCACTTCTTCCTGCCTTCCCTTCCCCCATACCCCCTCATCCTGTCCCTTTCCTCCCATCCTTCTCCAGGGCAAGATCGATTTCCTCACCCTATTAAATGTGTATGTCATTTCCTCTCTGAGCCATTTCCAATGAGAATGAAGGCTTATTCATTCCCCCTTCCCTTTCCCACCTCCATTCTATTGAAAAACCTTTTTCTTGACTCTTATAAGAGATCTATCAGCTTTTTCACCACCTCCTTTTCCTTCTTCCCAGTACTTTCCCCTATCTTCTATTGCCTCCATCCCTTTACCAGATCCTACCATTATATCCCACTCCTTCCTATGTCCTGTCTATACAGCTCTTATAAATGAGAAAGTTCATATGAGTTATCCATATCTTCTTCCCATGCAGGAATACAAACAGTTCAACATCATCAAGTTCCTCATAGTTAGTCCCTCTCTTCTACTCCCTCTATGGTTCATCAGAGTCCTGTACTTGGACATCAAACTTTCAGTTCTGCAAGCCCTGTACTTGGAGATCAAACTTTCACTTCTGCTCTGTTCGTCCCAATAGGAAAGTTTGAAAGTTCCCTGTTTCATTGAAATTCCATCTTTTCCCCTGAAAGAGGTTGTTCAGTTTTGCTAGGTAGTTGATTCTCAGTTGTAAACCAAGATCTTTTGCCTTCTGGAATATCATATTCCAATCCCTACGAGCCCTTAATGTAGATGCTGCTAGATCCGTGTAATCCTGACCGTGGAGCCTCAATAGTTGAATTGTTTGTTTCTGGCAGCTTTTAGAATTTTCTCTTTGATTAGGGAGTTTTTGAATTTGGCTAAAATATTCCTGGAAGTTTTTCTTTTGGGACCCCTTTCAGGGGGTGACTGGTGAAGTCTCTTGATTTCTATTTTACCCTCTGCTTCTAGGATCTCAGGGAAATTTTGCTGGATTATTTTATTGGAAAATGAAGTCTCGGCTCTTCTCCTGATCGTGGCTTTCAGATAGTCCAGTATTTTTTCAATTATTTCTTCTGGATGTGTTTTCGAGGTCAGTTGTTTTTCCAATGAGATATTTCACATTTTCTTCTAATATTTGGCTTTTTTGGCAGAGTTTTATTTCTTCCTGATTTTTTGCAAAGTCATCAGCTTCCTTTAGTTCCATTTTGCATTTGAAGGAGTTATTTTCTTCAGAGAGCTTTGTTGTTTTGCTTTTTTAAAGCATTCTTCTCCTCATTTGCTTTTTGTTTTGCATTTTCCATTAGGCCCAAACTGTTGTTTTTTTTTAACATATTCTTTTCTTCAAGCTTTTGATTTGGTTTTCATGATTTTTCTACATTGCTCTCATTTCTCCTTCCAGTTTTTCCTCCACCTCCCTTAATTGCTTTTCAAAGTCTTTTTTGAACTCATCCATAGCCTGAGCTTGTTTTCTATTTCTCTTGGTGGTTTTGGATACAGAAGCTTCTATTTTTGTCATCATCTAAGTATGTGTTTTGATCTTCCATGGGATTAAAGTAAGTCTCTATGGTCAGATTCTTCTTTTTTCTGTTGTGTACTCATTTCCTCTGCCTAAGACTAATTTACAGAACTTCCAAGAGTTTGGGGTTATTTATTTGTTTTTTGGGACACTGAACTGGGACCTTTATTCCTCCAAGGTCTTATGTTCTCTAGCCTGTGCTTTGATATGTAGATGTCCACAGCACTGCCCTCTGTCCTAGGGCTATCAGGAGAGATCCAGCTTGGTTATTGAGTATGGAAGCCTAAACTGCAATATGTGAGTGCAGGCACCCTTGGGAGAGCAGAGAAATCTCTGCAGACTTCTCTTATCTCTGGAGTTGCAGGCTGCTTTCTCCTGATTCACGCTGCAGATTGTATGCCTGGTGCTTCTCACTCCACACTCATTCTGGTGTAGCTGAGTTCTCTCCCCGCCCCTTCAATTTGTTGCTGCTGATCTCTGGACTGGGCTGGGCTGCATCATGTCCTCTCCCCCCCCCCCCCCCCCCCCCCCCCCCCCCCGCCCCAGATCCTTGTGAAACACACCTTTCCTGTGGAACTTCTAAGTTATTTTGGCCTGGGAAAATGTATCACTCTGTCTTTCTGTGGGTTCTGCCCCTCTAAATTTTGGCTAGAGCCATCCTTTGGGGGAATGCTGCCTTCATGCCCCCATCTTGGCTCTTCCCCTGACCTCTCTAATTTCTTATAGAAAGATAGTCATTCATAACATTCATACACCATTACTTGTTCAGCCATTCCTAAATAGATGTTCATCCCCTCAATTTCCAATTCTTTGCCACAGGAAATAGTGCTGCTTTAAATATGTGTGTGTGTGTGTGTGTGTGTGTGTGTGTGTGTGTGTGTTTATTTATTTTGCAATGATTTGAACCCAGGTACTCCTGACTCCAGGGCCAGTGCTTTATCCACTGCGCCACCTAGCCACCCCTAAATATTTTTTGAGCATGTGAGATTTTTCCTATTTTTTCTTGATATTTTATTTTAAATTCGTTCACATGAATATTTATGTTACATAATTTTTTTACATCCTCCCTTCTCACTCCCCTGCCCTCAGTGGCAAAGAGTCTAGTAACATTGTATATGTTCATTTGTGTTCAACATATTACTCATTTTCTGTGTGAGAAATTAAGTCTAAGGGAAAAAGAAAGAAAATCCTGGGATATTATCCTCTTTGTATTTTAGAAACAAGATCTTTATCTGAATCCCTAGCTGTGAAAATTGTTTCCTGGCTTTTTATTTTCCTTCTAGTCTTGGCAGCATCGGTTTTATTAGTGCAAACCCTGTTTAATTTAATATAGTGAAAATCATCCATTGTGCTATTTATTATTTTCCATAGATCTGCCAGAGTATTTCTTTATTTGTTAATTGTCATGGCATTGCCGTTTATGTCTAAATCCTGTACCCATTTTGACCTTGTTTTGGTATAGTGTGTGAGATGTGGGTCTCTGCTGTTTTTCACTATTCTGTTTTCTAGTATTTCCAGTAGTTTTTGTCAAATAGTGAGTTCATAATTATAAAGGACTCATTTCTAAAATATGTAGTAAACTCACTCAAATTTATTAGAAGACACTGTTTAGTTCTTTGCTGTTTCAGTCTTTTGCAACTTTTTTTTATTTGTAGCACTTGGCACTTAATGGGCTCTTAATTGATTTGCTGGTTGTATTGTTGATTACTATTATCAATCACTTATTACTTATTTTATGATAGACACTGTGTGCATTTTTGTTTTAAATTAAAATGCCCCCAAATTGTCTAGTCTTGGCTTCCAAAGAGGATTCTACATATGTTCAAATAAATAAATTGAAGATTATTTAAAGAGGAAGAAAGTAGTGGTGGCCTAGTGTTCTAGATGAGAAGAGGGAACAGACTTTAGAGATTGTCTTATCTAACTCCCACAATCACACCTGAGGATATTTGGAAGAGCTTCATTGCTTAGCCAAATTATAAATATAAAGCCAAAGGACCTGGTCCCAAAGGTCATAAATGGTAGTGCTAGCAAGTGTTTCATCCACAACTGGCTCACAGGTATTTGAGAAGGAAAAAGCAGTATGCTTTGTTGTTGTTTAGTCATTCAGTCTTATCTGAATCCTTGTGATGCCATGTATCAAAGCATGCCAGGCCCATCTGCTTTTATTTTCTTTTTAAACTGATCCCAACTTTTGGTGATTGTAGTATTATTGTGTAATTTCAAATCTGGAAGGAATATTCCCTTATCATTCTAATTTTTTTTCCTTTATTTCTCTTGACTCTCTACATTATTTGTACCTTCTAATAATTTTATTTTTTCTAGATATAAAAATGTCCTTTTGATGATTTGATCGTAATGTCACTGAATCTGTGATAGAACTGTCATTTTTATAATTGAATGTGACCCAGTTATGTCACCCTCAGTTCTTTAGTTTTTTTATGATTGTTTTGTAATTTGATTCTCAACTTGAGTATTCCTTCAAATATTTACTTCTATTTCATAATTTTTTCAGTTTTTAGTTTCATAAGTTCCCTTTAAATCTGTTATCATTAAAAATGTAAAAGATGGATGCTTAGTACTACTGTATCTTAAATTATATTATAATACAGTAATTATCATAACTTCTGGCTAAGAACTATAAAGATTAATCAATGGAACAAAGAATTACAGCTGATAGCAGATAATAAATAGGAACTTGTATTTGATGAGTGTAAATATTTAAACTTTTGGAATAAAAATTAATTATTTAGTGAAAATTGTTGGGAAAACTGGAAAATAGTAAGTCAAATACTGAACATAGACCAATATCTTAAACTGTTTGACCAAGATAAGGTTATATTGGATAAATGTATACAGATCTTAAAAGAAAATTAGATGAATATAGAACATATTAATTATTAGACATGGGCAGATGAGCAGTTTATCAATAAACAAGAGATACAGACCAAATTTAGATGTAAAATGGGTAATTTTGCTTATATTAAATTAAAAAATTTTTATGCAAATAAGATAAAGGTCATCAAGATCAGGAGGAAAGCAGAGAATTGGAGAATTTTTTATGGAAATTTTTCAGATAAAAGTCTTATCTCAAGTATATGTGTAATTTTAAAGTTATAGAACTTTATGTCATTCCCAAATTGATAAATGGTCAGAGGATAAAAAGGGGAAGTTTTCTAAATGAAGAAATCAACCATTTTGTGTTGATATGAAAAGATACTCTTAATCATTATTGATTAGGGAAATGCAATTTAAAACAACTTTTAGATCATTTGACATTTATCACATCCATTAAAATATTTGAAAGAGGGGCGGCTAGGTGGTGCAGTGGATAGAGCACCGGCCCTGGAGTCTGGAGTACCTGAGTTCAAATCCAGCCTCAGATACTTAATAATTACCTAGCTGTGTTGCCTTGGGTGAGCTACTTAACCCCATTGACTAGCAAAAACTAAAAAAAAAAAAAAAAGTTTGAAGCAAAAAGGGACAAAAATTGGAGCAGATGTGGAAAAATTTGGACATGGGTAATTCACTATTGGTGAAATTGTGAACTGATCCAAACATTTTGGAGAGCAATCTGGAATGGTGCCTACAGTTATTCAATTGCTTATACTATATGTATTCTAAAATGTTTACAGTAGCTGTTTTTGGCAGAAAAGAACTAGAATTTGCAGAGATATCCAACAATCGGGGAATGACTGAACAAATTGTAATAGTTAATTGTGGTAGAATACTACTGTGATATAAGAAATGATAAGCTGTGTTCATAGAAAAGCACAGTTAGTCTTAAATGAAATAATGAAGATTGAAATGAGCAGAAGAGAATGATATATATAGTAACACCAGTATTATTTTAAGAATGGCATTGGTAAAATATGTCAGTTTGAATATTATAAATATAAAAATAGAAATTATAAATATAATGATTTGAGGAAGAAAGATGATATTTTCCTATAGAGGAAGAACTGATAAAGAGAAGTTTGTATAGAATAATTTTATATTTATATTCCTTTTTTGTGTCTGATAGCCATCTCTTGGATGAGGGAGGGATAACTTCATTACATATTAAAAAGGAATAACAAGTTTTTAAAATAGATTTTTCAATTTCATGTGCAATTTTTTATTATATTAAGTAATAGAAATTCTTGTTTAATTCCATAAATTAAAAATAGAATAAATGTTGGGAAATAAGAAATCTTACACTATTAGTAAGTTTGTAGATACATCTCTGTTGAGCTTTGCGTGATATTTGAAATTTAATGTGTAACCTTTATAATTTCTTCCCTGATAATTTTAATTTTATTAAATTCACAGAAGGATTTTCATTTTAATTTGATAGAGGGTTAATTTTTGAAAAGTATCAGGACTTTGAGGTCTTTTAAAATACTTTCTTGGGGCGGCTAGGTGGCGTAGTGGATAAAGCACCAGACTTGGAGTCAGGAGTACCTGGGTTCAGATCCGATCTCAGACACTTAATAATTACCTAGTTCTGTGGCCTTGGGCAAGCCACTTAACCCCATTTGTCTTGCAAAAAAAAAACAACAACCCTAAAATGCTTTCTTTTGGGGAGGGACATTTATTTTTCATATTTATAATAGTCTAATTTTTATTATATTTTTTCCCCCTAAGGTGTTGATTCCAGTGAAATCAAATTCATTTTTGCATTTCAGAATTGTTCAATTAAACTTTTTCAGGTCAATAATGGCAGAATTTTTTTTGAGGGGTATTGGGGGAATTACCTCTTTAAAGGGGCTAATTAACTCTTTACTAACTGCAAAATTCTGTAGATTTGGCTGTAACAGATCAAAATGATGTAAGTACTTAATGGCTTCCCTACCAAATTACAGCTAGGTCAGATGCCCAGCAAATCACAGATTGTTCTGAAAGAAATCATTGCTTGAACACATTCTACAATATTCTGTTAAGTAAATTATATAATCAAAGGAAATGTCAGCATGAGAGATAGTCATTCAGAGCCAGGATAAATTATTTTTAATTTGAAGTGAAAAATTCGAGATAATTTTACCAAGCTTATTAGTATTTGTAAATTCCTGCAATAGATTCTAATTAATATTTCATTCCTACAAATTATAGAATCCCAGTAGTTTTTCCCTAGTAAAATGACCATTATTCCACCTAATCCCTGCCAAGACTTGTCAATAGATTTAGATCCATTCTAACTCTCCAACGCCTCCAAAGGGGGAAACAGACAAAACATACCTGGTTCCCATTTTTTAAAAAAATTGTCAGACATAGTTTTAATGTGAATTGTCAAGTCAAACCCAAACCTTTAAAAATGTTAACCCATTTAGTCTGAGTAACTCTCTGGAAACTAGATTTAGATTTCATTGTATTAAAGTGTATACTTATTCACTGATTCTTGCGGGTATTTAAAAATGACAAGGGGCAACTTGTTGTAGTATCTTCTAGATCTTGAATGCTATATGTGCAAAAGAGTTAAAAAAACAAGGGTTCTACAGATTTTTCATTACATGTATGTAGGCCTTTCTGGTTTCTCAACCTTTAATTTAAAGGATCATTACTGAAAATTTTCCCATTTGCTTGCCTGGTGATAAATTGACATTGTTTTCTTTAGGCCTAGGTAATGGAATATAGCATCCAAAAATCATAGGACAACTTTGGATAGGATAGGATCAATCCCAGGCATGAAAGCAACTGTGTTCTGACATGAAGTATGGAGCCTCCTCTCTGAATGTGTGACTTTATGAAGTCTCATTTTAAAAGATAATTTTTCCTTATTAGTCTAGCAAATGGAAAAATTTTCCAAGTACAAAAATAGTTTTTGTTTTTGTCAAATCTTTTCTGTTAGCCTTTAAACTGTGCCCTCCCAGCAGTTGTTTTGTCTACTTTTACCAAGTTCTTTGTGGGAGAGAGAATCTCAGTTGTGACATTGGATGGTTGCCAGAAGAATGATCAGAGTTTTAGTTTCCAGTGTGTGGCATGATGAGCTGCTAATTGAAGGTGACAGTCTGTTCTTTCCCACCCCATTGGTTTGGTTACCCTTCACTAAAACAGTTAACTCTTTTCTTCTCA
Source organism: Macrotis lagotis (assembly GCF_037893015.1). Lineage (NCBI taxonomy): Eukaryota > Metazoa > Chordata > Mammalia > Peramelemorphia > Peramelidae > Macrotis > Macrotis lagotis. Next base: position 169,928,659 of record NC_133659.1, read on the forward strand.
GCACAGGAATTTGAGGTATTGCCAGGGAACCATTTAAACCTTGTAGTGATTTTGTAGGTTGAATTTGTGTTTAAGATTATATCATCTATTAAGTAGTATGTGTAACATGCTCTGTCAGTTGTCTTAGGAAGGAGACAGATGACCTCTTTAGGGTCTGCTTTTGAAGTATTCTTATAAGTTCATTTAAAAGCCCAATTGTGACCTCCTTTTCTGGAAAGATCCAGGGTGAACTTTGTTTCAGGACCAATCATTGCAACACAGTGAAGGATTTTTAGAATCATATTGAAACAATTGGAGGGAGCTTTTTCTTGAAATAAGAGCTTGGTGGGTGTGTGTGTGTGTGTGTGTGTGTGTGTGTGTGTGTGTGTGTGCACGCACGCACGTGCTCTATTTCTGGTAATAAGGACAGAGAAGCCCAAGAAAATGACAGAATTGTAGGCATGATTGGGAGAAAGATATGTTTATTACTAGATTAGAAATGGTAGGATTCAGGCCTTGTTTCATAGTCCATATTTTTATGACACAGCTATGTGCCTTTTAAAGAGATTTCTCCTTACCCTGAAATATTATAAAATAGGCATATAGTTAGTGACTATTCGTCTTTTGTTTTTGTTTTTTTTCCCTGCAGTTTACAGTTTTCACAATGCAATATTTAATGACATGTAAATAACCAATATGTTAATTTTCTTTGTAAAGGAATGAAGGCTTTCCTGGGAACTGTCATTCATTCAGAAGTCTGTTGTCTTCTAAAGTTGCATGTTCCCATTTTACCCTTCCAGGCCTTTTTCTCTTTGTCCTCTGGGACTAGAAAGTTTGAGCTTAATAAAAAAAAAATTGGCATTTTTCCCCTTCATTAAAGCAACAGAATGTAATTTCATTAATTAACAGAGTATATATGGTAGGAAGAGGCATGTGCCATTCTTACAACCTTCCTGAAGGAAACTATCCCATTTGGCTGAATTTTGAAGTGCCAAGCTTCCTGCAGAATTACCTTCCCATCTCTTACTCATCTGCTCTGTCATATGCCTTAAGAGTCAAATCACTTAATCAGAATGGTCTGCTATTAAGAAACATGTTTTATTCAGATTTAAAGTAGAATAATCAATGGGTAGATAGTATTGTACTGCAAAGAGCTAATTCTTGGTTTTGGGGATAATATCAGTTTTTTAACTTGAGCAAGTCCTACTTTGCTAATGGATTGTGTCCTGAAAGTTTTTTTAAACTTTTGGCGTGGATCTTGCAATACTTTTTCCCAATTCTTGTGTTCTTAAAATTCATTTGGAAGAGCAAAAGATCAAGAATATCAAGAAAATCAATGAAAGAAAAAGTTAAGGAAGGCAGACAAGTAGTTTCAGATTTCAAACTACATTACAAAATAGTAATCTTTATAGTAATCTTTATATTATTCTTATACTGCTAAGAGAGTAGTAGTTCAGTGAACTATATTAGGTATAAAATACAGAGTAGTAAAAGATGATAGTAATCTAGTATTCAGTAATCCCAAAGACCCAAGATTTTGGGGTAAGAACTAATCATTTGACAAAAATTGTTGGGAAAACTGGAAAACATTTTTGCAACAAGGAGACATTAGACCAGTTCTAAACATCATACACCAAGATAAAGTGTATAGACATAAAAAATTATATCATAAATAAATGAAGAGGGCATGGAAATATGCACCTATCAGATCTTTGGAGAAAGGAAGGGTTCATGGCAAACAAAGATAGAGATTATAGGAAGTAAAATAGATAATTTTGATTATTTGAAATTAAAAAGCTTTTGCCCATACAAAACTCATGCAAGCAAAATTACAAGGAAAAATGGAAATTGTATAGAAATTTTTACACAAATTGTCTGATTAAGTCCTGATTTCTCATATTCAGGTATCAGAAGCAGATTTATAAAAATAAGACACACTTCACTTGACAATAAATGGTTAAAGGACAGTTTTCAGAAGAAAATAAAGCTATGATTACATTAAAAAATGTTTGAATTTACTGTTGACTGGGAGAAATTCATATTAAAATTACTCTGAGATAGCACCTCATTTCTATCAGAGGTGCTAGTATGACAGAAAAGAAAAAATGCTAACAACAATGTGGAAAAATTTGGGCATTATTTCACTATTGATGGAGCTGTGAATTTGTCCAATTTGTTGTGAACTGTCTTGTTCTGAAACAATTTGGAATTATGCCTAAGGGGCTATATACTATTTTTCATTCCTTTTGACTAGCCATATCAATCCTCAGAAATCCAAAGAAATTAGAGAAAAGGAAAAGGATGTATTTATATAAATTTATAAGTTTTTATGGTGCTAAAGAATTAGAAATTGAGGAAGATAGTCATCAGTTGGGGATGACTTTACAAGTTGTGGCATATGATTGTCATGTAATTCTGTTATACTGTAAGAAATGATGAGCAAAATCAGAAAAGCCTGTTTGCTAAATACATCTTCTATTCTGTGGCTTCCCCTAAAGGGCCTTAGGGAATGATTTGTGATTGGGCATGATAGTTACATGGACATGAGGAATTTTTTAAATTTGTTAAATTTTCAAATCTCTTTTAGAGCAGGAAAATGTTTAAACTAATTTTAACTCCTCAGGTGTTCTGAATTGAGAAACAAAAGGGCATATGTTTCCATAAGGTCATAGGGACTCTGAACTTATATATCCTTGACTGATGTTTGTCTGTCATGTGTACTTGCACCTCATTGATGATTTGAGTGTTTGGCAGTTTGGAACTGCTGGTATATGATGGAAATCAGCTGGATCCCTAACCAACATTGCCAAATGCATTTAATATTGATGCTTTATATGATACTATCACTAGTAGGTTTAATGAGACAGGGTCTGCAAAGTCATTTCAGAAATCTATTTAAAACTTAACTATGGGGCTCTATTTCTGGAAATTATATGGGGCATATAGGGGTAGGTGGATGGTATAAGGCAGCTTCTTATCTAGATTGTTACCTGAAATCAATTGAGTTTTCAAGTAGGAATTTTTATTGTTACTGTAGGACAAATGCTTCTGTAAATCCAAACAGCAGGAATAAACTCTTATTCCTTACTTGCCTTTCCTTTCAAGTATTTTTCCTGAAATTGATGCAGTGTAAGTTGGAGAATGTTTATAGTTAAGGATATTTTTTTTTTAATGACCTCCATGTTTCCAGTATATACCTCCTTCCTCAATCTTTCTGTCCTCATTTTACAGTAATGAATTTTGCTCTCTTTTAGCACAAGTCCTCCATATTGTTGTGTGGATCTGCATTCCCTTCGAACTGGGGAGATGGTGAAGTCCATTCAGTTCAAAACTCCTATCTATGATCTCCACTGCAACAAACAGTAAGTATTTTTCCAATTATTTTCAATGTAACTTAACATATCATTTGTGACATGCTTAAATCTAGTAATATCATTAAACTTTATATAATATATACCCATTTCAATGTTGAGTGAGGTTTTTGAAAAATAAATAAACTAATTTAGGCAAGTATCTCCTGAATTCTTTCAAATGAGTAATTTATATTTTTCCAAATTGTTAGAAATGGTCCAAGAGTAGCTAGAAGTATTCTATCATTATTCACACCAAAGTAAGAATAGGAGCCCCTATAACAAAACAAACAACAAAAATAGATTACTGTTGGATCATGTTTTAATTTAAATATTAATAATTTTGATCTCATATTTTGTTCATGAGTGGAGGTTGCATGAAATTAATCTCCAATTCTTTTTCAGTAAAACACTCCTTTCCTCATCCCTTTATTTTAGATTTCACCATTGGATGAGAGACAAACCCAAATCACATAAGCTTAAGCTTGTCTGTCTTTGGTAATTCAGTCACATGAAAGTAATAACCATTTTGAAAATGGAAACAGGTCCTTTGGCAGCTAGGTGGCATAGTAGATCAAGTGCTGAGCCTGAACTCAGGAAGACTCAAGTTCAAATTTGTCCTCCAACAATTATTTAGTTTGACACTTGGCAAGTCCTTTAGCTTTAAACCTCAGGCTCCTAAACCATTGTACAGGAATAATAATAGCATCTACTTTCCACAATTGTTGTGAGAAGCAAATTAGACAATAGTTTTTAAAATAAGTTTGCATACTGTTTGGCATACTGTAAGCATTTAATAAATATTCTCTCCCTTCCTTCTTCCCTTCATTTCTTTCTTCCTTCCGCTCACTTTTTAGGGAACAGGAATTTTCTTCCCAGGGTTCATTTTCTTTTTGTGCAAATGTCTAACCTTTCACTTAGGTTAGGTTGATGAACCCAGGGAGCATATCATGAGTCTATGCATCTCTTTAGTAACCAGTGTTCCTTCCAGGATATTGACTGATAATATGTTTCTTCTTATTCACAAATAATGAAGATGCATACTTTTAAACCTGAAGTTAAACTTACATATTAGCACATATTCTCAAAAGGATCATTGATATCACTGAGTGTGAGATCCATAACCCATTGCACTAGACATTCCAACTGTTTTTTTAATATGTCAGGACTTTTTAAAAATCTCTTTAAAATATTTTGCTAAAAAAATTTTTTTTTCTATTTTAGATTTTATTCATTTACCCATTTTAACTAAGGAAAGCACCAATTATTTCTTTTAAGTAAGAATAAGAGAAAAAATGCTTTCCATTTGGAAAGTTTAAGTTATGAGAGGTAATGTGATAGTAAATTCTGGAAAATAACCTTTAGGGGGCTGCTAGGTGGCACATGGGATAGAGCATCTACCCTGGAGTCAAGAGGACCTGAGTTCAAATTCGGCCTCAGACACTTATTAATTACCTAGCTGTATGGCATTGGGCAAATCACTTAACCCCATTGCCTTGGGGGAAAAAACACTAAAACAAAATGGAAAATAAACTTCAAATAGAAATTGGGTTCAAGCTACTCCTCAGACAAAGCCTAAAAATTTCTCTGCCCTAGGCAGTTCTTCTATTGTTGGTCTTGGGGAATGAAATAACGATTCCCAACAGTTCCCAACACTGCTCCCTCCCCTACAATGTTAAGTAAAATTCCATAAAATTAAATTCTATTTCTGGAATAGAAAACTGTTTTAAAAGAGCATATCACTTTTCTTATGGTACCAATAATATACTTTACTCATAATTGTAAAAGAATTTCCTGAGGGAGCGGCTAGGTGGCGTAGTGGATAAAGCACCGGCCCTGGAGTCAGGAGTACTTGGGTTCAAATCCAACCTCAGACACTTAATAATTACCTAGCTGTGTGACCTTGGGCAAGCCACTTAACCCTATTTGCCTTGCAAAAAAAAAAAGAATTTCTTGTGGAAGTCTCTTTTCCCCCCCTACTTACATTGCTTCACGTTCTAGTATTAGTTAAAGTGAATTAAATTTTCAAAGTAAATATTCTTTGTGTTAACTTTGAACAATTGCAGTGTTTATAAGATTTCTTCTGCACCTTTCACTGTTTACCTCAGATTAAAAACACCTTTCACTATTTACCTTAAATTCCTCAGTTGAAATGTTCTTTGCTTCCTTCCATGGTAAATATGTCAATATTGGCCATTTTCTTGGTATCAATAATTCTTCTCCTCGTATATAATAATTATAACCTTCCTGCTTTCAAACCATTTTGATACCAGACATTGTATGCTTTTAGTTATACTTCAGTTGGGGAAAGTAAGCCTTTCAAGTGGAAGATTTCATTCATTTATGGAACAATTTTACTGTAATGGAAAATAATGCCATAGTTCACCTTTTGGGCTGTCTTACCTTTCATGTATCTTCATTTTCTGGTTTGCTCACTGGTTAAGTTACATACTGATTCATTATCTTTTATTGTCTTGTATATTTCCTTTCAGACAAAGACTCAACACACTTTCCATTAATTACATGCATATGCCTTATATTTTTAATTTAAAAATAATAGAAAAACTCTGGATTTTTTACTGTTTGTCTATTTCCCTTATCTTCATTGTTTGCTCATACCTAGCACATGATAGATGGAAATCAATGAATGCTGATTGTTAAAATTAAAAAATACTATAAGGAAAATACTTTAAGTATTGTATCTTCTGTACTTTTAAAACTTTGAGACATTTCTCTCTTACCAATACAGTACATTTTGTTAAAATTTCAAGCATTTATAAGTACATAATAAAAGTAAACTGTTTTGAAAGAGTATAAAAATACTAAAATGGTAATTCTAAATTCAGAGATTTTTTCCTTAATTTCTGTTCATTCCAACTCTTTTCCTTTCTTATTAAATAAATTAAAATATAGTCTAAGATCTTCATTTAAAGAAAGGTTTTATATATTTCTTTCTGTTTTAGAATAGAATTGTTTTTGATGTGATGTTTTTAAAAGGTCCAGATTTTGGGACAAAAGTTAACTTAGAATGTTATGTCAAAAGGATGAGCATTATTCTGATTGCATCAACCTTATTTTTTTCTAAAAGTTATTAATGATCATGAGTGGCAGGTGGAGTCAGGGCTATAAATGAGTTATGAAAGGTCATCAGCAAAAAAAGAAAAATAAATTATATATTTGTAGCCAGATCTTTGAATATTTTGTTGATGCCATACTGTCATTTAATATTACATAAAGTTTTTTTTAAGGGTTTTTTTTTCTTTTTTGCAAGGCAATGGGGTTAAGTGGCTTGCCCAAGGCTACACAGCTAGGTAATTATTAAGTGTCTGAGGTTGGATTTGAACCCAGGTACTCCTGACTCCAGGGCTGGTGCTTTATCCACTGCATAACCTAGCCGCCCCTACATAAAATTAAAAAAAAATTAAATCCTTGATTAGATTTTCGTCACTCTGCTAATTGAACCAAGTCAAAAAAATTTAGGGTTTTTTGTGTGAATAGCATCTAACTTGTAAATTGTCTTTTTTTAATCTCTTTTATTCATGTTTGTCTTTGCCAAGTGAAGAACAAAGTAATAGTTGCACTCCTTTTGGATCTTAATATACCTTTTTGAAATAATCTCTTCTTAAAATAATTATTTTGGAAATGATTATGTGCTTTTAACTTTTTTGGCCTTTGAATATATCAGTTTTGCCTTCTCACCATTGTTGTTCTTTTTAGTTTTGATCATACTCTCTCAATGACTCGTGTCCTTGTATTTAGTGAACTTACTATTTGGTGCCAGTAAAACAGGGATTTTAGCATGTTTTTAGCTGAAGCAAACCTAATCTCCATCTGTGCCTGCTGGTTTTCAGAGTATGAATAGATCATTTGAGTATTTCATAACTGAAATTGTTATGAGGATTTTTTATTCTTATAGTAAAGATTTGAGCCCTAATATTCCTGAATGAAAAGCAAATATTTCTAAAATTATCTCTTATATATCATATCATGTTTGAGTGGATAGACTTTTGGCAAACCCCTTGAGTTTTCTGATGATGATGTTGGTATTTTATTTTCCTTGATATTGTTCCTGCTCATGGTGAATAATCTGTCAATTTTTTAGTTTCTTTGAGGATATCTTATTTAATATGGCTGAATAAAATGTAAATATGTAACACTAGAGCACTGGTGCCCAAAGTTGCCTGAAATATACAATATAAGAAAATTTTAAGGTTGATATAACTACCACTCCATCTTGGTTGAATTCTCATCTATTTAATGTAAATTCATTTGTTCTAGTTAGCCTGCCCTCTTATTTTTTTTCCCTATTGTCCTTGCTCCTGGAAATCCAGCAATCGTTTTAATGACAGTTCTCATTAATCCATTTGAATCTTTAATTCCCTCACTCTGAGCTGTCACAGGACAAACACTTTTAGAAAATGATGAACAATTGATTATTAAACATAGTCATTTGTAATGAAGATGGATTTCCCAGAATTATAATCACTTGAAATTCCATTTGTGTTAATAGATTTAAGGGGAAGGGCAATATATCTTTCAGTTAAGAGTTGTTAGAAATTTTCTTTTGTTAAATTTTTTTCCCTTTAACTCAATTTGTTTTTCCCTTATTCAGCATGCTTTGTTATATATTTTTCATTTTTCTTGTAATAGGGATGTTTTTGTTTTTGATTTATTTATTTATCTTTCTATTCATTCATTCATTCATTCATTTATTTTGATATGAAGTGAATTGTAGCACTACATATAGCTTTCTTTAGAATTACAGTCTCATTCCTAGGATTGGTGAATGTTGATTTCTTCAGAAATTTTCATCATGAATGATATAACTGAAATTAATTTATAGAATTTTACTATCTTAATGACTTTTCACTCTCGTTTTTTTCACTCGGTTTTCTTTTCCTGTTTTAGAATCCTCGTCGTAGTCTTACAGGAGAAAATTGCTGCCTTTGATAGCTGCACTTTCACAAAAAAGTTCTTTGTCACAAGTACGTACATATTTGTTTTAATTTACTATCTATTACATTTATTTGCATTTACGATGCACACCTACTATTGTCAGAATTATTGTTTACATTCAATTACCCAACCTTTTGTGTATATTGTTATAGCGCTTGATAGAACTTTTACTCTCATTTTTCTATGAATCCCCTTAGCAGTTCTTATGTTTAATATAGAAACTTAGGAGACAGATTCTTAGCTGTATTATACTTTATGTATTCATTTGTGAAAGTTTCCTGGTTTGGGCTATATATTCAGCTGGACAAATTTCCTTCTGTGTAAAATGTAAACAGTAGTATTTAATTTTTTTTATTAATTATGTCTTCATAATGGTTTTTATGTTTTAAAACTATTCAGTTTATTAGCATTTGCTCAGTTAATACAGCATTCTTAAAAAGGAGATATCTTAATTATACATTTCAAAAGAGTGTCATAGATATGAAGCCCTTTATATGAGGTGACTAATTGAGAAGGGGGTGGGATCATGATTCGTGCTTAAGAAAGTGCCCCTCAGTTCCTCTAAGGAAGCCACTTACTGAGGCCACATGCTTTGTGGTCAAAAAATGCCATCTGAATAAGGGGTTTGTTCTCTAAAATATACTGCATAAATTTAAAAGCAAAGTGAATTCCCCAGCCCTGTCCTACTTCTGATTTATTTATTTATTTTTTGCTTCAAAAAGCTATGGGCTTTCCCATTGCTTGTGTTGCATTGAATATCAAATGGATCATAGCTGGACTATATGGAGTTTTTGGCCTTTTCCTGATGTATGCACTTGCACATGAATGCCTGGCAGTAGATATGCTTGGTCATTTTTGTAACATTTTCTGGTAAGTTACAAGAGCAGATTTTCCTGTAAGTGCTTACATGCTCTGTTAGGGCATAAATGAAGATGAATTCAGTCTTGAAATTGTCATTCTATTTCTTGCCCCATAATGTTGCTAATAGATGCAGAAAGATTAAAAAATGTAATTAAATATTTTCTATGCATTATCTTTTTTTTTTTTTTCTGTAAATGTGAAAAGAAACTTCCTTTACAATTTGGGAGAGTGGCTGCTGTGAGGAATCCCAAGAAAATCATGGCCTTTAGCCCCTTGTGTAGGATACTCAATATGTGTGTTGAACTTAAAAGTGAGCTGAATGTAGAGTCCAGAAGTGAGTTCAGATTCTGCTGACTTTTTTTAGGAGTATGTCATGGACATTTTACTTAACCTTTACCACCTGGTTTTCTTATATGTTGTGGGATTTAAATTAACTAATTTAAATAAAGCCTTTTTCAGACTTTGAAGCACATTTTCAGTATCAGTTATTTATTATTTTGTTCCCTATCAGTTTTTTTCCATAGTTGAGTAACCAGTACTCTGTGGATCAATAGTAGTGGTGTCTCTAGGTCTCTACCTAGAAATACAGCAGAAACACCCTTTGCTGTAGGATTGTAAAATCTTGTTATCACATACTGTGTTTGCTAGTACCATGAGTAGCTTTATTTGATTTATGACTTGATAAAATTAGTTTCTTAGTTCTTTGCAATTCATTGTAACTATTGATACAATAATATATTGCTTTCACATTCATATGACCTTATATAAATTTTTTCTGGAAATTGTTGGGTGAACTGCTGTACGGTCTTTCCTTCATTCCTTATTTTATCACCCACATTAGGTCAGTGGAATCATATCATCGAAGTGTGAGGCATTGTTCCACTTGGCCCATTTCTCTTTATTTCCCTAATTTTCCTTACTACTGAGCTGCAGGGTAAAGGCCAGTAAGTCAAAAAAACAGGGTGATCAAACTACTAGGATTTTTTGTACTTTTACTCCATGATTCTATCAGTAGCACCTAGCTATCCATGGTTAAAGGAACCAAATATGTGTCTCTTGTCTTTGAAAAAGAGACAGGTTGCCTATATACCCACCATAAATTTATACTTAACTCCCAAACTTCCTAGTAGTGGTAATTTTTTCATTTCTCTCTATGCCCAACCCAAAACAGACATATAGAGCTTTTTGAAAAAGCTTCTTCAAAGCTTTTATAGTTTGGACTTAGAGAACAAAATTGAAAATTCCCAAGAAATCACCACTCAGTTTCTGACATGATTAGCTAGGGCTTTTTGTTTGCTTGTTTGTTTTTTTGTGGGGCTAGATGAGGAGAGGGATGGGGGATACATTTAGAAAACCTCCAGGTTTTAGAAACTATAGCCCTATATACTGGGCAACATGAACTCTGCCGGGGGGGGGGGGGGGTAACATTAAAGTTACCAATAGGTGTCATTTTCTCCCTTTATTAGGAATCCTCTATAGAAACATTTACCAGACTGGAAGTCTATGTTATTACACACTTAATTGAAGGAGTTATAAAATTTACTTCTTGACTTTTTCAAGGCTAGATTATAGTTATCAGTGATAGTACTAGATTAAAATAGAATGAACTTAATTGTAGGTGGAAAGGGAAATAGATTTGGATCTAATTTGAAAGAAAAGCCATACGTTGTATCCAATAATATCCAATAAGATCTAATTTATTACAATTTTGGAGTTAGTATGAAGCTATCATATTTACTATTTTTTGTTGATGAAAATCACAAATTATATATATCCTGATGTTTTCAAAATTTTGGAGAAACTAAGAATATGATGAGCATAAAGTTGGGTAGCTTTTTCTCTTTATCCAAATACACATTTATTTTTAACACATATTATTTTTCTTTCTCTTTTAAGAATGAAACCAAATTCTTGTTTAAAAAATCTTAGGTAATACCAAAGTAGTTTTTAAAAGTCCGTGATATAAGAAGACAAGCTGCTGATTTTGATTTTTTCCCTAGTGTAAAGTTTTAGAAATAGTTTTTTTTTTGGTAGTCAGAATCTTTCCTCCTCCTTTGCCTCTCCTCTTTACTATATCTCTATCTTCCAAATTCCAAGAAGAAAAGATGTAAGAAAGATTATGGTTGAAAAACTTTTGTAGAGTTTTAAGTATGACATAAATTACCTGACTTTCAACAAAAATAATGATAAATCATTTATACTATTCAAGGATTCCAGTTTATTTCTCACATTTGCTTTCTTTAAGTACTTGTGCTGGGGATCAACATGAAGAGCTTTAAGCTTTAAGTTATAAAGTAGCTATCTGTTTTTATATTGCCCTTTCATTGTATTATTTTCTCTTGTTTTTTGTTTGTTTTTTTTTTTTCAATATTAAAACGGTTAACTCCACACTGGACCCTGGAAATCATTTGTTTTTAGATGAGATTTTTGTTTATCTAGTAAAATTGTAATTGTGTTTTTGCAGCACAAGTCCAGGGTATTTTATTTTATCTTTTTTTGGTTTAGCACAACAATTTCACCAGATGTTGCCCTAATCTGTGATGGTATGGTATATAAGAATTAATATAGACAATCAAGTACTGTCTGAATGTGAAGCTAAAGCCTTTCTATTATTATTTGTATGTTTATCCATCAGTTCAAATGGACAGTCATTCTTCTTCAACACTTATCAGCAGAGCTAAGGCAGACTTAGTGCTCAAAATTGTCTCTTTCCACTAGCATTCCAGCCTTCTCTTTCATAACAACCTGGGTACTGTAGCCAAAGGAAAGCTTGTGTCATGGAAGAAGAGAAGAACTGGTCCAAATATGACTGAGACTTGGCCATTTGAAATTATTCCCTTCAAAAGTCTGCCTTACCAGAACTTTTTGAATTGATATTAAAAACAGTTCTCCATTGGTCTAGGTGGGAAGATGAGCATTATTGCCTTTCAGATTTGCTTTGGTGAGCTTGATCTCCAAATAGTTAGGAAAGGAATTGACTGGATTGATCCTCAACCTGGGTAGCTTAAGGAAAGTTCTTGTCATGAAGCGATTCAGTAGTCTTGATTCATTTTTTCTTAGTTTTTTTTTTTTAAGGTTTTTTTTTTTGGCAGTGCAAATGGGGTTAAGTGGCTTGCCCAAGGCCACACAGCTAAGCAATTGTTAAGTGTCTGAGGCTGTATTTGAACCTCAGGTACTCCTGACTCCAGGGCTGGTGCTCTATTCACTGCACCATCTAGCTGCCTAGTCTTACTTTTTTTTAAAAAAAAATTGAAATTTTGTCTTTTTTGAATTACATGCTATGGTATTTCTTCAACAGTCATCCATTTGCAAATTTATGAGTTAATTTTAATTTGCATTCTTTTACACAGATAAAGTCAGATCTAAAGAATTGGAAAAACATCAATTGCTCATGGTTAGACTGAACTAATATAATAAAAATGATAGTTCTATCCAAATTAAATTACTTATCAATGCCTTAACAATCAAACTACCAAAAAACTATTTTATAGTATTAGAAAAAATAATATCAAAATTTATCTGGAGCATCAAGAGTTCAAGAACATCAAGGAAATTGATGAAAAAAAATTGTAAAGAGAGGTGGTCTAGTTGTACTAGATCTAAAGCTATATAATAAAGCAGCAGTTATCAAAATCATCTGATATTGGTTAAGAAATAGAGTAATATATCAGTTTATTAGTGTAGGTACAAAAGAAAAAAGTAGTAAAAGACTATAGCAACCCACTGTTTGATCAAACCAAAAACATTAACTTCTGGGTTAAGAACTCACTATTCAAAAAATACCTGGAAAAATTGAAAATAGTATGGCAAAAACTAGGCATTGACCCACATCTTATATACTATATCAGAAAATAAGGTAGTAAAGGGTACAGGATGTAGACATAAAAGACAATACTATAGACCAATGAAGGATTCAAGAAATATTCTTATCTGTCAGATCTATGGTAAGGGGAAAAATTTCTCACCAAACAAGAAATAAAGAACATTATAAAATGTAAAATGTATAGTTTTAACTATATTAAATTAAAAAGCTTTTGCATTAATAAAACCAATGCAGCCAGGATTAGAGTGAAATAGAAAACTGGCAAACAATTTTTACAGGTAGTGTTTTTGATAAAGGACTCATTTCTAAATTATATAGGGAATCGAATCAAATTTATTAGATTGCAGTCATTCCCTACTTTATTCTTTATTTAGATTTAAGTGGCATAACATTTTTTCACCTTAAAATTTAAAAGCACTGAACACTTCTCTAAAATAAATAAGAAAATTGAGGTTCCCTTTGTGAAGAGGTACATTTTTTCCCATACAATATAATAAATGTTTTTCTGTGGAAGCCAGTAAGAACCAGTATATTTTTGACTCTCTTTATTCCAAAGCTGTAAATTCCTGGTGTAAAATATTCCCCAAATACTTGTGGGACAAAGAAAATCATGGAGGTTATGGTGTCTTAGTCCTGAATTAGGACTCACAATGATGAACTTCATTTCCCTAAGCCCTTCCCAGGAAGTCTCTTAGCTGCATCAATTGTACTGTGGCTGCCTCTTCTGGACTAACTAGTCTGAAGTTGCTGCCTTTCTGAGATGAGTAGACTTGCAACATTTTGGCGGTAGTGAATGTTCTGTCTGAAGAGGAAGACAGTATCTTATGACTAGGACAACAAAATATCAAAACAACAGCAAAAGCAATGGGACACTTTCATAGGCCTCTTTATATAGTTACCACAGGCAGAAATATTATCCATTTGGCTCCAAATAGATTTATTAAGATGATGAGGAATTTGATTTCTCTTAAAAATCACTTTACAGTGACTTAAAGACATCAAATTCTTGTAAAATAGCCAGTTTGGTTTGCAAATATCTCTTTGGTTCATTGGTTGCCTGATAAAAATTTCACTAGTCTGGTCTCTTTCATATTAGGGACTTCTATTTTCTGTGTAATGAGAAACCACCATATTTATGAAACTAAAATATGGGGTCAATTTGCTGACACTGTTCTTGAATGCCTTCTATCCCTCTTTTTATTTCTCTACTTAACTTTCCTTTACTTGTCTTACTGAGTTTTTTTTTTTAAACAATGGTCTCATTGAACTGCTGAGACAAGTATGGTTTGGGTGTTAGCCTTTGCTGTATTCTTCTGGTGCTTCACGTTATGAAGGAAAGATTTGGTAAGTCTAAAGTCTCTAGGAATGAAGTAAGGGACTTCATAAATGACAAGCAGCTTATAATTCATTTAGGACCAAGTGGCTTGATACTCACTATATATAAAATCCTTGTTTTTTTAAGATTATCATTTATGGGGCAGCTAGGTGGTGCCATGGATTAGAGCATCGGCCCTGGAGTCAGGAGTACCTGGGTTCAAATCCGGCCTCAGACTTAATAATTACCTAGCTGTGTGGCCTTGGGCAAGCCACCTAATCCCATTTACCTTGCAAAAAAAAAAAGATTATCATTTATACCTTCAGAATAGGGTTTTTACACCAATTTTCATGTGGTCAGATAGAGTTCTAGACTCTCAAGCTATCTAATTGAATAGAGGAATGTAGATTCTTTTTTTCAAACAAAATTTTTTTACATTACCGCAATTTTTTTAGTCATCATGAAAGGAAACATAGAAACAATATTGTAAAGGTAGTGCCAAATTCCATTTGTTATTCAAGAGAGAAGAGCTCACTTTTGACTGAGGTCAGTACCAAAACTTTTTTCCAGTAGTTGGAATATGAACTGCATTGTACTATATAGGCAGAGAGAGTTGGGAGAGATAGAGTTGCTGTCTTTTTTAAAATGATGATTTTACTAGTTATTTACGTGGATTATCAAGTTTAAGATGTGAATTGCCACTAAAATTGCCAAATTTAGAGTGATCAGTATAAAGACAAAGCATCTAGAATAATTTTAATAATCAGTGAGAAGTCTTTAAATACTATAGAAGAGATGGTGTTGTGATCAGAGCAATTTAAATACATTAATCCGATGACAGGATGGAGCTTGATTTGGAGGCAGAGAAGACAAGAGATAAAGTAACCAAAGAAGTTTTAATCATTTTAGTGGAAAGATAAGGGGGAAATACAAACAAGACATATCTCTGAGGTCTTTTCTTATCCTGAAAGTGCCATTCTGTAATTTTGAATTGGAATTGATAGGACAGCCACCAATTTGCTGAGAAGATTGGAAAATCAAGGTTAGTATGGTTTTGTGCAGGAGTGGTGATTTGAAGAATAATTGTTTTATCAGTAGAGATAGGAAAATCTAAAGGAACCAAATTTGAGAGATTTGGTGATTTTTATTTTTTGTTGTGTTTGATGAACTGCTGTGCTACATATAGATGTCTCAGTAGATATTTGGAAATAGAAACATTATGTGAGAAAACGAGACTAGAAATGAAGATGTTGGAGTCAACTGTATAGTGGTATATTTGAAGTTTGAGTAGAAAGAAAAATGGGAAGTGACTATGCATTAATATGTCCACCCATCCTTGGGACTTTAAGCAACCAGTTTATTTAGCCAGTAGGAGGTGATGTAGCCATATTTGAGACTCATTTTGAAAATATTGCAGGTGCAGAGTAATCAAGGTACAGAAAAAATTATATGTGATAGGTTGGATTATGATGGCATTGAGGTTGCTTAATTGCACTATTTTATGTACCTATTTTTTCTTTTTGGACTGTGTAAATGTCCTGCTGACAGATTATTTATTCAGGAAGAATTTTCTCTCCTAAATGTTTTTCATGCAGATTTGGTAATATTTCCTTTGATGAATTAGTGTTTTCATGGTTCAAACAAAGGCATAAAACTGGTAGGTACCTTTTGGGAGCTGAGCTCCATCCTTTAAAAAGTACCTTAATCCATAATAGTAAAGCATTAATATGGGGAAAATAGGATGCCTGAAGGAGAGAATATAGAGAATAGAGGAGATTAAACTAGAATCTTGGAGAACAACTTCAGTTCAGGGATTGAAAGACGGAGCTATTTTCCCCCTGGATTTTTAGTGGCAGTGAATCTCATTTATAGTGAGCAGTCAGTTATGACAAATTTTTTCATGGCATTAAACATCAATCTTAGATTTTGTCTCAATTGAACAAAAAATATGCTTGCCTATGTATTTGTTATCTTGATGCCATTAATGATTCTCTGTGAACAATGACTTTTGTAAAGATAGCCATTTACTTCTCTGAAGTCTATTATTTTAGTAGAATTACAATCAACTTTGCAGCATTCATTGGTAAGGCCACAGAATAATACTTAGGCTTTATAATTTAGAAAATGTTTTGTGTTTCTCTACCCTTCTTCAGACCCTTGTGGGAGTGTTTCCTTAAATCAATAGTTGGTCAAAATTGCAGATTAATAAAACATTTTTTCAAGCATTCTGACTTAAGTTCAAGTTGCACACACCCATGGTAGTATATACTGGTGAATGTTAATTAAACCTAGTATCATACAAGACACTGGCATGTTGTTGATTGTATAATTTAAAGAGGAATCTTGCCACATGTTTTATACTTTTACATGTAGGCATTGGTGGTCTTCCAGCCAGGTTGTAATAAATGCCAACCTTCTTTGATGAACCCTTATAGTGACAATAAGCAATCTAATTACACAGCTTAATGGAAATCATTAGATCATCAGACTATACAAAATAGTTTGAAAGCTGCTGTTCAATACAAGCTCCCAAGGTGTGTGTATATATGTGAATACAATGCTTGCACTGTAAGAGAAATAGGCTCAATTATGCTCATCAGTGTAGCTATCTTGGCATTTTATGCCAAGGAAGGAGAGGGAAAAAGTAGAGAGATCCGATAGGAACTTGGGAAAGGAAGACAGACAATATGATCTGAAAGGAGACACTTTTGTCTGTGATGACACAGAAAAGGTGGACAGGAGCAGCTTACTGATGTTGCTGTTTTACTGGAAACTGAAAACCCAGGCAAGATGATGATAATGAAAGGCAAAGCCCGATAGATGTCATTAGCACTAATTTTTCAGGACCTCTTCAGTAGATGTAGATATGTAATCCCCAAAGTGCATGTGCATGATTGTGGAGTTCCTAAGTGAGTATGTGCACTTACCTTGAAGAAAATTATGTTCCTCATATGGCACTTCCTTTTTAAAACTTTGATTTTGATACACATTAAAAAGAAAGTGTTAAACAGTAATTAGATTTAATTAATTCATAAATGATTCTAATTCTTTTCATAGGATTCATATTTCCATTTGATTTATACCAGGAAGATATGGACATGTATATATTTGCTGTAAATGATCACCTCATATTAATTACCTTTATGTTACAGGTCTCAAAGTTTTAGCTATTTCTTATTTTTGTTGTTATATTCCTGTCTTATGTTAAATCAAAAGGAAATCTTAATTGTAAAGTTCAGTTTGGATAATTGAGGGTTTTGTTTTCCATTTTTAAGATAAGAAAGAATCGATGCCTTTGCTTTTTTGTCAAGTTAGAAGAATTTTGCAACCTTAATGAGAAGATTTTGTTCATTTCCCTGTCAGAAGTACACCCAGGTTATCTTATTGAGATTCCTGTGCCACATGGCGACTTTTAGGCATATTAGTCAATTTATCAGTTCTCTTTAGATTTAGTCTAAGTCAATAGGCATTTAGTAGTGCCTACTATGTGAAAGCTACCTTGCTTAGTTCAGAGTTGCAATTAAAATGAGCCAAGAACAGTTGAAAAATTAGAGTGATAGCCTTCTGGAACCAAGAAAGTATTCCTTTATCATCAACAATATCAAAGTTTGTTAAAATTTGATGTTAGGCTTTTCCTCATTATTTACTTTTATAATTTAATCTGATGTTAACCCTGAATTGACCAGGATTTTTATTTGCTCATATTCCAAGGACTTTAGGGAAAGTAATCAAGACATACTAGACTACAGTGTCTAAAATAATGACAATATGATAGATATATCAGGGTACAAATAGTAAGTTTTAGCTTTTTTTCCTGTAATACTATAAGATTAAGAGATTGTGACATTTGTTCTACTTAGTTTATGATAAATAATATTTTATGGTGACGATTTTTGTGATGCCTCTTCTTCTGGGGCACAGGTTAGATCAAATTTGAGCCTTTCCTTTTACTTCTACATTCCTCATTCATAGACTAACTTTTCTTAGATTACCAGACAGCTATAGAAATATTTTCCTGCCAAAACTCTTTGCCCATTCTGCTCTGCTATTCTCCCTTCTCATGTTTCACTAGTTTGCTTTTTTTGGTTCAAGATTTTGTTTTGTTTTTTTGATCTGGTCTTTTCGCTCTACTAAACTTTTTAGGCAATCTATTTTATAGAATTAAAGATGATTATTGTGAAGATGACAGTATTTATAAGTAAGGAACAAAAATAACATTTTAATATTTTGTTTTCAGAGTATATGAACTTTATTGGTGGTATTACTGAATCATTTGGAGATGCTACTTGCACATTTTAGCTTCTACAGTTCTAGTCACAAAAGATTTTTAGTTTTATTGCAATTTTTAAAATATAGTAGAAAGATTAATTTTATTTTAGTTAATAAAAAATTCTGCCAAATGGGCCTGACATCTATTAAATGGTTTTAAAAAATCCAAACCAAACCCAAATCCAAAATATGTAGATGCAAAACAAAATCTGACTACAGTTTTCTTTTGAAATAATCACATTGTTTGAATTTTTTGATATTTGATGATGCTTCATTCTTAAAATGCATTTTCTGTTTCTTAGCAAAATAGATACTATATACAAAACTTACATTCTTTTTTTGATAAATAAAGTTTGAAAGTTTAGAGAATAAACAAACTATTCAATGACAAACAAGGAGAATGTGTAGCCTACTCAGAAGTAAAAATTACCCTTAAACAAAGTTTTTTTATGAAAGAAATCTGGTAATTTGGTTTGGTGGAATATCCTTTATTATATATGTTCCCAGAAACCTACTTTGGAATATGGTCAGGGAGAAATCATTAATTCTGAGATCAATAGACCTGAATTCAAATTCTGACTCTAGTTCTTATTTCCTGAATTACCTCAGGCAAAACAACTGATTTTTCATGACCTCAATTTCCTTGTCTGTAAAATGAAAGTATTGTACTTTGGCTTCTGAGATCTTTTATAGTTTTCTATCCATGCTTCTGTGATCCATTATTCATAGAGCATGCTTAGCAAACACTACCTCTGTAAATAACTAATTAAAGGTACCATGTTCAACATTTACTGTGGCTATAAAATGCAAAGTTTTGCTGGCATCCTTTTTTAAAAAAGTGACAGGAACCTATTTGAGTAGACTGCCAATGAGTGCCTCTAGCAGAAACTATAAGATCTAGTATTACTCAGAGGCATTTAAATCAATTTTTGTCAGATGTGCTAATGTTCTATAATTCACCTCTTGATGAGGGCCAACTTTCCAAAAGGACTCTATTTAAAATTGGAATGTGTTCTCGTTGCTTGTTAAGTACTTGCATGATTGCCTGTGCTTTTGGAAAGACTTTCACTTAGTGCTCTTCTCTTGGATGACCTCTCTGTAGCTCTATTTAAACTTGGAAACTTTGGTCCTTCGAACAGCTTAGCCCTACCTTCTCTCTCTGCTAGTGTTTATTGTAAACACGTTAGAATTATGCCCAAGACTGCCTAAGATCTGTTTTTTTCTTCAGTTGTTTTCAAAGTTTAGTGGAGGTAAAAGTTAATCTTTAGCAGGGTCATGCTTGTAAGGATTGGCTAATGAAGTGAGCACAGGTCATATTGTTAGTCCTTTCTTTTGCTGAGTGGCTGCTGTTCTGCTGACTCCAGTGCTAAGTGATTTTTTTTTTTTTTGGAGAGAAGAAAAACAATTTGCTTTTTGTCCCAACATTGTACAAGCCTTGTGGTGTACTGTATCTTCAGTTAAGCAGCTCCAAAAGTGGAAATGGAAAAATGATAAACTTCACTTGATTTTCAGGGATTTTTGCAGCAAAAGAACAGAATGTATTAAACATTTTTTGACATTTAAGAAAGTTAAGGTCATTATCAGATCAAATATTAACTAATTATACATGGCTGATTCCTTCTAATGTAATGAGGGAATCACTGAAAACAGTGTCTATGATGAATGGCTTCTCCTTCCAAATTATATTTAAGACTCCTCTTGACCATTAGAAAGTACTTAAAATGAGATGGGGATTGATCATATGATTTCTTTTGGGTAAGTGAACCCTAGAATGAAGGAGGTTAGCTTCTTTTGCCTAATTTATATCTGAGGTGGGACTTGAACTCAGGACTTTTACAATTTTTCTTTGTACCATCATGCTACTCTCACATTTTTCATACTAGAAATAGTTTTTTTAAATAGACACATATCTACATATATCCCAATTTCTCTAACCCCAAAAATTACTGATGAAAGAATTTTGTATATCAAAAGACCACTGGATTCTGTCAAGAGGTAAGCATTCTTTTCCTGAATTTCCTGACCTACTAATTAAATCTGAGTGTTCCACTTCTCTAAGTTTCCTCATTTTTAAAATAAAATTGTTGGATATCATTAGATTCCCTTTATCTTTTCTCGAAATTCATCTCCTCTACACAGGCATTTTGTTTTTCTGGTAGTTTGATCCCCAATTCTCTTTTCTTTCTTTCCCTTTCTCCTTTCCTTTTTTTCATCCTCCATCCATTTCTTCTTTAACTTTTTTCTTCTCTTCTCCTTTTTTCCCTTTCCCTGATTTTTTCTTTATTCTTTGATTCTTTTTTTCCTTCCTTCATTCCTCTTCTCTCCTTCCTTAGGGCTAGAATTAAGATTGCATTGAGGAGGAATTAAGGGTTTGGAAAGTAGAACATTTATCTCTTCTTGGAGATTTCACCTATAAAGAATGGTGTTGAGATAGGGAAAAGAAATTTTTTTATTTCCTTTGAGTAGTCTCTAATTTTTTGTTAAAGTATGAGTTTAGTTTCCTTTTCCTTAAATGCAAATCTGACCATATCACTTTCCCCAGTAATAAATTTCTCCAATTTCTAATTGTTATCAAATATAATTCCATGCTGGATTGTTTATGTTCAACAAAGAATTTTTGGGGAGGGAGTAGTGTGGGAAGCTTGAGGAGCAAAGAGAAGAGGTATTCTTTTGAGTAAGAAAATGTTTGTTCCTAGCTTAAGTGAAGTATACAACATTATTATGTGCATTTTTAAGTAAATTATTTCACTCTTAATTAAAAATTAAAACATAAATTATCTGTTGTATGCACAATAGAAAATATATCATAAAAGACTTTAGTTATCCTGATTTAGATATTTTTGTTTGTTTTTATAATAACAATGTTTGTCCTTCATTCTTGAAATCCACCATGACATCAGAGAGGTGATGCCATGATAAGCACATGAATTGCATTTGAGTTAGGGGGTATTGTGCTAAGTCAGCTAGCCTGACTTTCTCCTCCACAGTCATCTGAGTCCAGTCGCCAGATATGAATCAGGTGACTGGAGATGGCCCTAGATATGAGGCAATAACTTGCCTAAGTTACTTAACAGCTAATAAATATCAAGTTATCTGAGGTTGGATTTGAATGCCCATCCTTCTGACTCTTAAGACCAGTGCTCCCTCTATAACTATAAACATTAATGCTAATTTTATCTGGAGGTCTGTCTGGCAACCTCATGGATCTGTAACACATGTTAAGACTTGGAAGTGAGTGAAGTAAATTCAATTAGGAAAATCACTATTCATAAAGCTTAAATACTTGACTTATTGAAGAAATGTAGATCCTCTTAAGCTCTTTAGTATATGAATAGCAGGTGGTACAGTGGAAAATATATTGACTTTTCAGTCAAAGATTTTGGTTTTTAATCCCATCTCTGCCAGTTACTATCTGTTTGTCCTTGGTCAAATCATGTAACCTCTCTAGTTGTCAGTTTCCCTATTTCTATAGTTAGAGTATTGGATTAGAGCATTTCTGAAATGATTCTATAGAAAACAGATTATTGAAAGAAAAATAAAATTGTGAAATAGAGATAGAATTATTAAAATACATACTTCTGTGATCATTGTGGGTCAGATAATCTTCTGCATCTCAGTAGATTTTACAACTGGCATTTGGAGATAGTAGTGCTATTTAGCATTTGTAATTTGATAGCTAGAGTCAAGATAGGAAGTTTTAATTAAGGCTTTAGGAAAGTATGAAGTAAAAATTTTTTTATGAAAATTGATTATTTTTTAAGTATAATTTTTTTATTCCTTTAATTTTCCCCTTTATCACTCTTCCAGAATCCAATTTTGTGTAACTAGTAAAAATTTTTTTAAGAAAAAAGAGAAAGAAGAAAATGACCATTAAAATCAATCAATATATAGGGGGGGCCATGAGAATATATGCAATTTTGCTCCTTGTAGACCCCCCTACCTCTCGAATGAACTGCCTTGAGAACTAGTTTGCTTTTCAATTTTCAACAAAATTTCTAATTTTTTAGTTGATTGTCCTCTCCATTTCCAGTGTTTTATTCATAATTGACTTTATTTTCTTGGCTCTACTTACTTCCCTTTTCATCATGTCATATAAAACTTAATACTTTTGTTACTATCACATATGGTAATTAAGACATAATTGGTGACTCTTGAAAGAGTTGAGTGAGGACTGTTGCCAGATTGCAAAGGGTCTTGAGGTGAGTAAGAGTAAATGAATTTTAGGTAGTAAGTGTAAACAGCTTTTTTATGGACTTTGCCTGAGGAAGGAAGAGATAAAACTCTAGAGCTTTAAGAAGGGGTAGGGAACCTTTTCTTCTGCAAAGGGCCATTTGGATATTAATATCATGGGCCTGCTATATTTGTTCAAATATATAATTAAATCACTCCTAAAAAGCTGTTAGATTTATTGAATTTTTTGAGTCCCACCTGCTGTTGTCTTGGCAACACCAGACCAAATGGCTTGGGGCCTGGATATTCCCTTCCCCTGCTTTAGGGGAATGTAGGGTGTAGTAAAGATTTTTGGGGGTGGCTAGGCAGTGGATAGAGCACCACTGGCCCTGGAGTCAGGAGTACATGAGTACAAATCCCGTCACAGACACTTAATAATTACCTAGTTTCGTGGTCTCTTGGGCAAGCCACTTAACCCCATTTGCCTTGCAAAAACTTAAAAAAAAAGATTTTTTGAAAGTTGAGGGAAATTTTGACATGTTTGAAGACTGAAGACAGGTAGAGGATATGTGAAAACTTTTGAGGATGTAATTTAGTTTGTTGGAGAAGAGAAGAAGTGCAGTTTTATAATCTCCCTTGAAAGGAAAAAGGCCACCTCATTGTCCCAGACTTTGGAGGAGAGAATAAAGGCTGATGTCAATGGCTATTGTAGGGAAAAGAAAGGGGGAAGAAGGAACTTCTGTTGAATGACCTCAGTTTTCTCATTTAATTATCTCCACCCCAGAAAGAGATAAGTGAGGGAGACGTTAGTGGAGGCCTTGGGGAGGAAAGAGAAGGAAAGGGTCAATAAGTTGCAGGGGATCCTTCACAAGTGGAAATTGCCTTCAGCAGTGGAGATCAGTAATTCTTCTCTCTTTTTTCAGATAGTTGCCTGAGTTGCTGAAGTCTGTCATGACTTTTTTACTAGTATATGTCACACGCTTATCCTTTCCATCACCTCTCATTTGTTTTATACAACTGAGGAAGTTAAAGTACTTCACCTAAAATATTTTCATTTTTTTTTAAGCCGGGGAAAGAACAACTTCCCCAATTCTTTTGGTTGACCAAAAGAGTAATCTGGTAGGCTGATGGGAGGTGAATAATTCACTGCAGATAGTTCTTTAGCCCTATTTTGTAAATGGCTAAAGCCAGTTACTCATTAGCAAGGTTAAAAAAAGGCCTAAATAACAGCACCTAATAAGGTTAAACTGATTCAGATTTCTTAAGAGAGGAAGTTAGTTTAACTCATAACCAAGAGACTTTGAAATGTAAGGACTTATTTATATTTACAAACTAAAAGTACTAAATGTTTTTTTTCTTCATAGCCTCCTGATATCTTCATATTATGCAAAGCTTAGGATGGTGACAGTATTTTTGATATCTCAATCTTGGCTTGAATTTGATATTTCTGATTTTGACATCCCTACAATACCCCCAACAAACATTTCTTCCTTCTTCTTTCCAACAGTAGTTATAAAGGAAGATTTAAACATGTAGAGTTTGGATAGTTATATTTCCTTTGTTCTAGACTGAGTAACTATTTACTGTTTTAATATTTAATATTTAAATATTAATAATTCATTAAATAATAGCTTAATGTTTGATATTTTCATTTCATGATTAATCATAGTTTATTTAAAATAAAGCTATCATTGGAATAGCATGTTTATTTAGGGTTTGCTTGTGCATAAACATTTAGGATTAGGATAAAAAATAAAAACTTTAAAGCTGGCTTCTACCCTTCCACACTATTATCTTGGGATAGAGTTAGGTTTCTTATGCCTTTCATAATCAGAAGTTTCGGCAGTATTCTGCAATTTATTATTTGCAAATTCTAGCAGCACTGAACCAGTAGTTCTTAAAGTTTGGTATCTTTTCACAATTTGTTGACAATTACCAATTTGTTGACATAGAATTGGTTATATCTGCTTTCTATTCTTTTGAATCATAACTCCAGTTTTTACTATCCATGATAAAGATACTTTCTTCTTTGTAGTAAAAAAAAAAGATAATCCCATTGCTGTAATCTTAGAGATTCCCTCTTGGCTGGTCTTCTACTAATGATGGAGATAGGTTAAAAGTTTGCTTAATGACTGACATATTTGCTCTGTAGACAACTAGTAAGGATGATAGACATTGATTAGGCACTTCCTCTTAGAATCAATAAGAGATTGGAAAATCCTGTTCCATAGCTTACTGTGAGGTAAATTTTGTAAGCAATACTGGTTGCAACATTTCTATGATCTTCCTTGATTTAAGTATTTTTTTTTGTCTTTATATCTTTTTTCGTGTCTCTCCTCCTTCCCTCTTTTATGTTTATTCACATTCCGTTTCCATTTAAAAATATTATTTTCTCTTGATTGTGAGGTATAAAAAAACCAAAACAAACCAGTAAAGAAATTTAGCCTCCAATCTGAGGCATAAATATTCAGTCTTATCCTCATTTTTGCATACTGCAGTCAATTGTTTGAGGGAACCTGCTTGTGCTCTTGAGCAACTTCCTACACAATCAAAAAGTCAGCATTTACAGTTATTGCTTTTATTCTTTGTGAATGCTTTTTATTGTCTTATGTGCTGCTCTAGTCTCCTTCACTCACTTTGTAGATGAGAACATCAAGGCACAGAGAACCATTGTCTATATCAAGAAGGGAATGTGGTTGTAAAGATGGTAGTTTTCAGTGTCTCTGATCGCAAACCATTGTTTTTTTGGTGACTGATCCAATGTTCCTTCATTGTGGATAGAATTGGGTAAGAACTTGTAGGTTTTTCCAGATGTTGTAGATCTGTGTTGACAAGAATATTAAATTCATTTTTTCAGATTCGAGGGAAACAAACAACAAGACCTAGACTCAGTGTTACTATTAATAGTAATGGCAGGAAACACAATAGATGAAATTGGATGTTAGGTGTAAATACACAGGCTTAGATAATTGATTCTCTATCATCCCTTGTCTAGGACTACTTTTCCTTTCTGTATTTCTGCCTCAGTTTCTTCTTTCTATCTGTCCCATAGTCATTCTACAGTCATTTCAAAAACTTTCTTCTTGTTTTTTTTCCTCTGTAGAACAATTCTGATTTCTTTCAAATGAAAAGGCTATGAAACGTAGAATTAATATTGCTTAATTAAGTGGAAAGAAGAACATTCCTGGTTTAATTCTGTTCTGGTTTTTCCATAATTATCTTCTGCATATTTAAGGACTGAAGATTCATATACATCCCAGTATTTTCTAGGAGTTGTTGCAACTATGGAAGGCAGAAGGTGGATAGGTTGCCCAATTTATGCTAAAAAGTAATTGATACTTCCATATAAATTTTATGTGATAATGTAAAAAGCTGCAAAATGTTCCTCTTCTTAAAATACAGAGTCAGAATTAGGAAGAAGGGTCCAGCAGAAGGAAAAATGAACATTTACACTCTTAAAATGATGACTTGTGTCAGTGGAATTTTATCTTCCATTTAAAAAATGTAAGCTTTTGTTGATTGTTTGTCATTAAAAAATTTTTTTGTTTAGATACTGTAGAGGTCTCTTTTCCTGGCACTAATACATAAAATTCCTACTAAATAGCAATCAAGAGATTTCTTAATATTGCCATTTGAAATTTTTCAGGCTGCTATCCTTGTCCAGGGCCAAACATGAATCCCATTGCTCTTGGAAGCCGCTGGCTTGCATATGCAGAAAACAAGGTAAGACAGCATATATTTTGATGATTACCTGTCAAGAAACACATAATACTTTCCATACCAGTCAAAAGCAGTACACAGCTATGGCCTTTTCAGTTTTGAATGGTACACATTATAATGCAGAAGCCTTTCTATCTGTTCTGTGCTACTTGTAATCTTGTAGGGTTTTGAATTAGATAAGGAATTTTTATTTTGTAAATCTTAATAGAGAATTCAATTGGGGGGCAGCTAGGTGGCGCAGTGGATAGAGGACCGGCCTTGGAGTCAGGAGTACCTGAGTTCAAATCCGACCTCAGACACTTAATAATTACTTAGCTGTATGGCCTTGGGCAAGTCACTTAACCCCATTGCCTTGCAAAAACTATAAAAATAAAAATAAGAATTCAATTGGGATTGAATGATAGAATGCTAAAGCTGATTGCAACAACTTCCCCAGTTTCCCCTGCAGTCCTCAAATCTTATAAAAGTAATTAGTGCTTCAAGTGTATTTAAATGTTGATATCTTTCTTATGCTCTTGAGTCACTGGGGAAACAGAGGCAGTTGTTTCAATCAGTATTTGAATCTTTCTCCAGTGTCAATACTTTAGCCTTTTGTCAGAGAGTCATATCTTAATTATGTAGATAACCAAATCACAGTACCCCTACTAAGCTATCCAGAGTTCTGGCTATTTCTAGTATGTTGTTTTTGGTAGTGGATCTCATGTCTCTTGTCCCCTGCCAGGAATTTTGTCTGCTGAACAAAGCTTCTTTCTTATAGAAAGACTTTGTTATTCTTCTCTGCTTGGCATACTTCCATAAATAGTAAAAGAAAATTCTTCTCCAAATAATTATCATTTTCTATGGCATCTAGGAACTTGCATACAATAAATTTAACTTACAGTCAACTGTTCCATATCTCAAAAATGACCAGTTGTCCAGTTTCATTTTTATTAAATGGTTACCATAAGTTAGGCATAAGCAAAAGTAAAAGGCTTTTGACAAAATAAGGATGTGGTAAGGAAAATAATTATTTTGGCAACCCACAGAACTAGTAAATCTTCAGCCTTTGAAAATATATTAAGTTTTTTAAAAAGTGCATGTCTATGTAAGTTTTTTTCTTGTTATATTCAATGATGTATCCAAATTTTTGTTTATGGCACATGGGCTGTTGACATTTGACTCAGTGCCCTAGTTCTTCTTGGCCTTTTTCCAGTTTAGTTTTCCTCAAGATAATCCTTTCTGAATTATTCTTTTCTGACTTTGTTGACAAATGGTTTACAATACTGTGTAGTGACATAATGATATCTTCTGATATTCACATCTGTATTACATTTCTGTTGAGGGCTAAGATACCTATAAATAGAAGGCTATACATTGTCTTTTGGCAATTATAAACAGATCCTTATTTGTGCCAAATTTTGTATATGTGTATGCACAATTGAAATGTGAATCTGCTGTTGAAGACATGATTATTGTTCATTGTGCACCTTGGGTGTTATCAGAGGTTATGCTCATGGTAGAGCAGACTACAGGCCCCGAATTTATATACATTGCTGATGAAGCAGCATGATCAACTGAGAAGGAGGTTGCTACTCTGATACTGGTTCTGCCTTCCAGAAGAAAATATTTTCTTCCTTCTAAGACAAATGACCCTCAAAATACATTGACCCACAATAGCATGACCTGGTCCTTATAGTTTATGAACAATTACATTTGATTTCCTTTTGCTTCCATTGTGAAACAATTTGCCAGTTGTGGGTCAGCTAGTGTTCTTAGTGCTCAGGTATTATCTTTACCTTCTTTTATATTTTAAAATAACCTTCTGTTCAAATATTTTTTAAATTACCAGAATCCCACCCCTATCCAGTCTACCTTTCAGAGAGCCTTCCCATATATCAAATAATATTTTTAAAGACAAAAAAAAAAATTAAAATAGAAAAAAAAGACTGGCCAAACTAAACTAAACATTAAAAAACTGAATCAATATTAGATGTATTTTCTGCAATGATAGTTATTTTTAAAGTTAATGAAGGTAATCTGAGAATTCTAACAATTTCCTTGATCTTGATTGACTTTATTTATATCAGGGAGTTTAGCTTGCTTCTGTTTGATGGCCTTTCTTGCCACCCTGGAT
Organism: Macrotis lagotis; assembly: GCF_037893015.1. Lineage (NCBI taxonomy): Eukaryota > Metazoa > Chordata > Mammalia > Peramelemorphia > Peramelidae > Macrotis > Macrotis lagotis. The sequence continues at coordinate 169,957,215 of NC_133659.1, forward strand.
GTGCTTTTCATAAAGTCATGGCAGGAAATTTCAACTTTGGTTAGCTTGGGAGAAAAGAAATTTTCTTTTTCAAATCTCAAATATTTTATTATTTTATTTTAAATTTTCTAAGTTCCTGAAGCTGGGCAAAAAAAAAAAAAGATGCTAAGTTTCAACAGCATCTTGTTTCTCCCTGGTTAGGCACCAGGAGGCAGCAAAGAGATACAATTGCTCTCATATTTGCACTCTTCCCCCTGAGCTCTGTGATCTCTTTTGAACTTCTCATTACACTTTCAGGTTAACCTTCTGTGTGGTAATTTCCAGTCATCCTCTGGTTGTGGTAAACAGCTTGTTCTACTGAAAAATTGCAAAATAGTCCCTCTATTAAAAGACAGGGGTTACATCAAATTATTTTCTGTGATAAAAGAATTTTTAAGTGAAATTCTATGTTATATTTACAATTGGCATTGCTTTAAAAACATTTCCTGTTCTTAGTAATTGTCACATGTTTTTTTGTTTGGTATCCATAATCAGAACTAGCATTTACCCTACAGGTTCACTTATGTAAAACTTTCATTGGCTCTTTCATTGGTTCATATATTTAGAACTGAAAGAAAGATTAGAGCTCCTGTCTTCCACGTCCATCGTTTACAGAATAAGAAACTAAGAAAGCAAGAACTTGCCAGAGGTCATGCCAGACTTCAGGTCCTCTTAGGATACAAACCCAGGTCCTTTGATTCAAAGTCCTCCAATCTTTCCATTATGTCTCCTGGATATATTTCCTTTCCAGGACAAAATAATGAAGAATTCATAGTACAACATAATTCATGCTGTAATAAGCTGAGTTCTTCTGAAGTGATTTTTGGACAGTGACTATTTATGTCCATATGTTAAATAGATTACTCAAATATTTTTATTTGTTTTGTTTTTTCCCTATTGTAGGGTTGTTTATTTGCTTTTGTTTGATTCTTTCCTGAAAAACTAGGAAGAACAGATGAAATGATTTTTCTCTTTTTTTATGAGTTTTCTGTGAATGAAATATGATTTATATTTTTTGAACTTCTTTTTACTTTATTTATTTTTGAATTTTACAATTCCCCCCCAATCTCGCTTACCTCCCCCTACCCCCCCCACAGTCTGCAGTCTGTTAGTCTATACATTGTTTCCATGCTATACGTTGTTCCAAATTGAATGTGTTGAGAGAAATCGTATCCTTATAAAAAAAATAAAATATAAGAGATAGCAAATTACATAATATAAGGTTTTTTTTAAATCAACGGTAATAGTCTTTGGTTTTTGTTCAAAGTCCACAATTCTTTCTCTACATACAGATGGTATTCTCCATCGCAGATATCCCTAAATTGTGCCTGATTGTTGCATTGGTGGAATGAGCAAGTCCATTAAGGTTGATCACCAACTCCATTCTGCTACTATGGTGTAGTGTTCTTCTGGTTCTGCTCATCTCGCTCAGTATCATCTGTGATTAATCTTAAGATATTGACAGAATATAGAGCTCTCAACATTTTTTATTACCGCTTCATATTTAAAGCAAGAGATACTTTATACTGACATAGGAGATCACTGAGAGTTGTATACACAGTCCATGCATAAGCAGAGTTAAAACATGTTGCAGGTATCTCTGTCCCTTTCCATTTCAACTCAATACCAAAGCATAATTGGAAATGGGCATATGGCAAATTCTGTGATATTTATTTTTAAATCTACATGGGGTAGTTAAAATGAAAAGGCAGTTAACTTTATCCAAATTCCTAGAATTTCAATTATTTAATGTTATGAAGATATGACTAAAGCCTTTGATTATATTTATTTCAATATAATTGTGGGGAAGTTTCCAGACCCCAAATCATAATATTTCAAAGTATATGAATTCTTTGGGATTAATCATCTTGTATTTGAAAACCAGAGTTGAGAATGTAGCTATCTGGGTGGTACTCAGGAGATGATTTAAAAAAAAACCTAGAGTATCTCAACAGGGCTTTTTTTGCTGTTCATTTGAAAAAATATCTTTTCCATACCTGCACACACACTAACACATATGTATGATAAGTAATCCCCATGTTAATAATGTGGAGTTGTACATTTTAATAATGATAACGTGCTGGCTATGTTCTTCTAGCTGATCCGGTGCCATCAGTCCCGTGGTGGAGCCTGTGGAGATAACATTCAGTCTTACACTGCCACTGTTATTAGTGCTGCCAAAGTGAGTATCTCTACCACCCCTGGGAGAGGTGATCATGCTGGGGAGATGCTCAGGTTTCTCTGCTGGCCTCTGTCCTTTTCCTATTTTTTTCTAAAATGAAAGAAGAACTGAAGAAGTGTGGCAGAATTGTTTTGACCTTCATAAGAATTGCTGATTAAATGCTGTGATAATTCATCCCTCTGTGTTCTAAATTGCACTTTGATTTCTTTAGTACCAATTTGTGTTTATTATCTTATTTTATAATGCTTTCCAAGAACCTGTTTATTTCAATTCATACAAATTTTCAAGGGAACCGTACATTTCCAAGTTACTGATTCTTTTTCATTATTCTGGTCCATCATTTCCATGAGTCCACTAGCTACATGATGACTTTCCTTTGCATCTTTGGAAATTTCTGAATTTTCTTTTTTTTTTTCAATCCATTCATTTATTTATTCATTATTACAACAGTGCTGCAAATGCAAAACACAGTCCCACCTCCACCTACAAAGACAGAGTAACACAATGAAAAATAAATTGTACTTCAGTCTGTGTTCAAATACCATTAGCGCTGTCTTTGGGATGGATCACATTCTTTATCATAAGTGCATCAGAGAAGTTGCTTCAATATTTTTTCTCACAGTTGCTATTGCTAACTGTGTTTCCCTCTTTGTATTCCTCCCCCTCTCATTTATTCTATTCTCTCTTTTCTTCTTGTCCTTACTCAAAAGTGTGTTTGTTGAACAGCCAGGTGTCACAGTGGACAGAGCCCTGGCCCTGGAGCTAGGAGGAACAAAGCCCAAGTCTTAACCCAGAAACCCAACAACCACTTACCTGTGTGATCCTGTGCAAGCCACCCAACCCTACCACCTTGCAAAAAAACCCCAATGTGTTGTATCTGACTCCCCTCTCCCATGATCTTCCCTCTCTTCTATCAACTACACCCCCTTCCCTCCTCCAGTCCCCTTTCTCACATCCCTTTTCTCTTTTTTCCTCTAGAGTAAGATAGATTTCTATACCCTAATGATTTTGTTTGTTGTTTCCTCTCTTAGTCATTTCTGATTAGTATGAAGGCTTAATCAATCCCCCCTCACCTTCCACCCCTTCCATTCCATTGCAAAAGCTTTTTTTTTGCCTCTTTATTGTGAAGCATCTTAGCCCATTCTACATCTCATTTACCTTTCTCCCAGTATATTCCTTTTTCACCTATTGACACCATCTTTATAATATAGTATACCTTCATATTCATCTCTCTCCTGTGCCTCATCTATATTTACTCTTTCTAACTGCTCCAAGAAATGAGAAGGTTTTTATGATTTACCAGTATCATCTTCCCATGCAGGAATACAAGCAGTTCCACATCATTAAATCCCTATAATTTTCCCTTCCCACCCACACTCTCTATGCTTCAGCTGAGTCCTGCACTTGAAAATCAAACTTTCTGTTTCACTTCTGGTTGTTTCAGCAGAAAAGACTGAATTTCCCTTATTTCATCTAATGTCCAATTTTTCCCTTGAAAGAATATGTTCTGTTTTGCTTGATAGTTTATTCTTGGTTATAATCCAAGCTTTTTTGCCTTCCAGAATATCATATTCCAAGCCCTACAAACCCTTAATGCTTAATAAATACTTAGTCCTGTATGTAGTGTCCTGACTGTAGTGTCACAGTATTTGAATTGTTTCTTCCTGGCTGCTTATAATATTTTCTTTTTGATTTAGGATTTCTGAAATTTGGCTATTATATTCCTAGGAGGTTTTATGGGGGGATCCCTTTCAGGAGGTGATTGGTGGATTGTCTCAGTTTCTATTTCACTTTCTACTTCTAGGATATCAGGGCAATTTAACTTGAGAAATTCTTTAATAATGAAGTCTTGGTTCTTTTCCTGGTCTTGACTTTTATGTAGCCTAAGAATTTTTAAATTATCTTTCCTGAATTTGTTTTCTAGGTCAGTTGTTTTTCCATTGAGATATTTCACATTTTCTTCTAATTTTTTCATTCTTTTGGTTTTGTTTTATTTTTTTCTTGATTTCTCACAAAGTTATCAGCTTCTCCTAGCTCAATTCTACATTTGAAGGTTTTATTTTCTTCAGAAAACTTTCTTTTCCAACTGGCCAGTTCTCCTTTTTAAGGCATTCTTCTCCTCATTGACCTTTTGGACTGCTTTTCCCATTTGACCTAAAAGAGTTTTATCATGTTGTTTTCTTTGGCATTTTATCTCATTTACCAAGTTGCTGATTTGGTGTTCTTGATTTTCCTGTATGGCTCTCATTTCTCTTCCCAGTTTTTCCTTCATCTACCTTACTTGATTCTCAAAGTCTTTTTGAGCTTTTCCTTAACCTGGGCCCAATTCCTATTTTTCTGGGACACTTTGGATAAAGAAGCTTTGACTGTGTCATATTCTAAGTATGTGTTTTGATCCTCCATGGGACCAAAGTGTTTAATCTATGATGAGATTCTTTTTCTTATGTTGTGTATTCCATTTTCCCAGCTTATGACCTAGTTTTAACATACATCTCAAGCTTTTGTGCATTTTTGGGACAGATGCCAGGGACGTCAGTTCTTTCAAGGTCTTATGAGAGAGTTTGACTGCTGTCCTGCCCTGTGCTATTTTCTGCCCTGGAGCTGTGAGGAGGATTCCTACTCCACTATGGCATAAGGGGCCCCTAGACTGCAACCAGGATCTGAGTGTGTACAAAGTCCATACTTCTGTTCTATCTCAGGAACAGTGAGAGACTTTGACTGTCTCCATGCCACATACCTTCCAAGGACCAAGCACTTTTTAAGCAGCTGTTGGAATGACACTTCAGGTGCGGCAGTTTTCTGCTGACCTTCCAAGTTGTCCATGGTAATCCCTGGACTGAGAGGTTTGGAAACCCCTTTCTCTGCCCAGGACCCAGGCATCCCTTGGGCTCTTCTTGGAAGACTGGAGCTCTTTAGCTACTGTAAGGTGAAACAGAACCTTCCCATGGATCTTCCAGTTTATTTTGGGCCAGAAAATTATTTCACTCGGTTTTTCTGTGGTTTCTGCCACTTTACAATTTGGCAAGAGCCATAATTTTAAGTTATCTGGCGTATTCTGGAGGAGAGCTTCTGGAAATTCCTGCTTCCATGTAGCCATTTTGCTCTGCCCCTTGGTCTCTGTTTGTTTTTTTTTTAGTAAGATTTTATTTATTTTGAGTTTCACAATTTTCCCCCCATTCTTGCTTCTCTCCTCCCCCCACAGAAGGCATTCTGTTAATCTTTACATTGGTTCCATGTTATATATTGATCTCAATTGAATGTGATGACAGAGAAATTGTATCGTTAAGGAAGAAAAATTAAGTATGAGATAGTAAAATTACATAATAATATAATTTTTTTTCCCTAATTTGAAGGTAATAATCTTTGGTCTTTGTTCAAAGTCCATAATTCTTTCTCTGGGTACAGTTGGCATTCTCCGTTGCAGACAGCCCGTAATTGTTCTTGGTTGTTGCACTGATGGAATGAGTAAGTCCATCAAGGTTTATCATCATCCCCATGTTGCTGTTAGGGGTACAGTGTTTTCCTGGTTCTGCTCATCTCACTCAGCATCAGTTCATACAAATCCCTCCAGGCTTCCCTGAATTCCCATCACTCCTAGTTTCTAATAGAACAATAGTGTTCCATGACATACATATACCACAGTTTGTTAAGCCATTCCCCAGTTGAAGGACATTCATTTAATTTCCAATTTTTTGCCACCCCAAATAGGGCTGTTATAAATATTTTTTGTACAAGTGATGTTTTTACCATTTTTCATAATCTCTTGAGGGTATAGACCCTGTAGTGGTATTGCTGGATCAAAGGTGCACATTTTTGTTGCCCTTTGGGCATAATCCCAAATTACTCTCCAGAAAGGTTGGATGAGTTTACAGCTCCACCAGCAATGTATTAGTGTTCCAGATTTCCCGCATTCCTTCCAACATTGATCATTGTCCTTTCTGGTCATAGGCCAATCTGATGGGTGTTAGCTGGTATCTCAGAGATGCTTTGATTTACATTTCTCTAATAAGTAATGATTTTGAACAAATTTTAATATGACTATGGATTACTTTGATCTCCTCAGCTGTAAATTACCTTTGCATATCTTTTGAGCATTTGTCAGTTGGGGAACGATTTGTTTTTTTGAAAATTTGACTCAGTTCTCTGTATATTTTAGAAATGAATCCTTTGCCAGAAATACTATTTGCAAAAATTATTTCCCAATTTACTACATTTCTTTTGATCTTGATTACAGTAGTTTTGTCTGTGCAAAATTATTTAGTTTGTTTTTAATGATGTTCTCCATCTCTTCCTTGGTCATAAACTGTTTCCCCTCCATAGATATTGACAGGTAAACTACTCCTTGATCTTCTAGTTTGCTTATAATATTGTTTTTTTTTTTTATGTGTAAATCCTGTATCCATTTGGATCTTATCTTAGTATAGGGTGTGAGGTGTTGGTGTAATCTAAGCTTCTTCCATACTAACCTCCAATTTTCCCAACATTTTTTTTATCGAAGAAAGAGTTTTTATCCCAATAGCTGGACTCTTTGGGTTTATCAAACAGCAGATTGCTACTAGAATCATTTCTTGCTGTTGTACCTAGTCTATTCCACTGATCCACCACTCCATTTCTTAGCCAATACGAGACAGTTTTGATGACTGATGCTTTATAATATAATTTTAGATCTGGTAAGGCTAAGCCCCTTTCTTTTGCACTTTTTTTCTTTGAATCCCTGGAAATTTTTGACTTTTTATTTCTCCATACAAATTTGCTTTCAACTTTTTCTAACTCATTAAAGTAATTTTTTGGAATTTTGATTGGTAGGGCACTAAACAAGTAGTTTAGTTTTGGTAGAATTGTCATTTTTATTATATTAGCTCTCTTAATGAGAAAGAAAGAATATCCTTTGGGAAAACTTTATCCCAGCCACTAGAGTATCCAAAAGTTCTTATAAAACCAAATAGCCTTTTTATCCTAGCATTTATCAAATGAGTTCTTTCAACTTGGAGCAAAAAAGGTACTAAAAAGGAAGTGAATTTGTATATAAACTTGCCAAACTTTCCTGATTTAAACTTATTACTCTCATCCTTCTGATTGTGAAGTATACTATCAAATTCTTCTAATAATAGGAACTAAAGGGGCGGCTAGGTGATGTAGTGGATAAAGCACTGGCCTTGGAGTCAGGAGTACCTGCGTTCAAATCCGGTCTCAGACACTTAATGATTACCTAGCTATGTGGCCTTGGGCAAGCCACTTAACCCCATTTGCCTTGCAAAAAAAAAATTAAAAAAAATAGGAACTAAAATGTGACTCTACATGACATCATGTAATAGAAAACAGAAGTATACAGAAGGAAATTGCAATTCAAAACATCCCACAGAAGGGAAATCAAAAGTCCTACAGCATCACATAAAGCAAATTTCAATTTGAAATGAAAATACCTTCAAGACTGATTAGAAATATTTACCTGAGGTATTTCATGTTTGTTCTGTGGAAGACTGAGAATAACGTTTCCCATTTTCAGGTCACTGATGTCCATTCTTAACATACTCTAATTAAGACTTTAAAGCCTTTTAAAAATGGTAACTGTTTCCAGTTCTCTCCTTTCTCAACCCTTTCCCATCCCATCCCTTGTTCTCACATGAAAATAAGACAACTTAGGGTTATTGACCATATTTTTAATAAATTCACTTGCTGATACTCATGATACTTTACCACTTACAGGATAAAAATTTAGAAGGAATATTAGAGATTTTTTTTTTTAAGGTTTTTGCAAAGTAAATGGGGTTAAGTGGCTTGCCCCAGGCCACACAGCTAGGTAATCATTAAGTGCCTGAGGCCAGATTTGAACTCAGGTACTCCTGACTCTAGGGCCAGGGCTCTATCCACTGTGCCACCTAGCCACCCCTAATATTAGTTTATTGAATTATGCCCATTCCCCCTTTCCAATTTTACAGTGAGGAAACTGAACCTTGTAAGGCTGTGCATTTCACAAAATCCAGATTCTCTGACTCTTTATACTGTACCATCTTCATTTCAAGCTCTTTTCTCAGCTGCCTTTTCAGGCATATTGCTTTTTCGGAAATCCCTGTATGGAATGAGTTTGAATGCTGCCACCTGTAGCATGGCAGATAGTTTTTTCTCTTTTGTATATATATACATGCATACACACATATATATGTATATGTATGTGTGTGTGTGTGTGTGTGTGTGTGTGTGTGTGTATGTATGTTGGCCAATTGAGAGAAGGGATTGAATTGTTAACTAACTCCTGTAAATTTGATTTATGCAGACATGCTTTAGTGAAGATAGGAATAATATATTTCTGAATAGCAAGCTGAAAATGCAATTTGTCTGTATATGTACACGTGTGTATGTGTGTGTTTGTGTGTACATGTGTGTACCTGATATCTAACCCAGAGGCATGCATTAACATTTCAGGTCCACTTTGAATAATTAGATCAGTCTCTCAAGCAAATGGATCACAATTAAATCTGATCTGATTCAGTCGTGTTAGCATGGAGGGAGGTTTAGAGTACTATAATCTTATTTCATACCTTTTAAATAACTTTAATGTCCTTTTGTATTTGTCCTTTTGGTGCTCAGATCTGTGGAGTTCCTTCTTTATTCATTACCCAATCCAGAGTGAACTTTTTGGAAAATCCCCTACAGTAGAAAGGTATTTTATTTTAACTAAATGCACCTACCCAGTTGCTTCCCTAAGATTAATTTTCTCTTAAATGCTATCGATAGACCTCCACTGTTTCCAGGTTCAAGGACATAAAACTTGTTGTTTAGTAATAAAGCCTTTTTCCTATCATTACAGGGACTCTGACTTGGATATCATGCTGTCTAGATGTAGAGAGGAAGTATTATAAAGTTGAATTGATGAGGATGGCCTCACACTAGGTGCCTGATCTTGTCTGTAGTGGCTTATTGAAAGTTTTTCCTTCTTTAGGTATATGAATTACAATTCAGTTCCATGAGGTTGCTTTAATTTTACTTGCTTTGAACATGTTGCAAGGTACAAATACTTTGTTGTTGGATGGCATCCAAATCAAAATAACTTCTTTTGATAGGGGATATGCATTTCAGATATTTTATGACTTCAGTTATGGGCCATATATCTTAACTCATTTAAATAAACTTTCAGAGTCCTGTTCCTTAATAGGATCTTATTAGAATGTAGATGTTTGAGGTTTATCGCTCCTGATCATTAGAGGGGTTAAATTTCCTCAATGTCTCTGCTTTTTCATAAATGCTGTGTTGATATCTATTGATTAACATTTATTTTTATTTTTCCTTTCAGAAGTAGACTTCTTTCTAGTTCCTGTCCTTTCATCAGATGCAGGAAACCAACTACTTTAGTTAGGCTTTCATTTTGCATCTTGGTTATGTTTTCTAGTTAAAGATGTTTGTGCAGACCTTGCTTTGCTGTATCCTCAGATGGAAAGGAATTCTTTCATGTATCTTTTCACTTGACTCTAAGTAGGTTGATTTAATGGACTTTTTTCATACAAAATCTAATGATGCTTCAGCTATTATATAGAATGTAGAGAGTATTCTTTACCAGCAAATTTATTTTTTAAATTATCAAAGTAGCCTCTTTAAGTTCTTTATTATTCATTATTTTTTCCCCCCTGAGCATCTGGAACTTCCTCCCCCCCCCCCCCCAATTAATATTTTGTTTTTCCAATTAAATGTTATGAAAGTTTTTCACCATTCATCTAGATGCATATTTTTGTTATATAATTTCCTCCCCCCCCCTCCCTTCCCACAATTCTCCCATCACTGGCTGGTTTGCATTGTACATGTACATTTGTGTAATGTCTTTACAGGTTAGTTATTTTTCTCATCGAGGGATTAGAACTGAGGGAAAAGGAAGAAAACCATTAGTTAGGAAGTAAAAAATAAGAGAAATTAAAAAAAATAACAGTTTTCATTCAGATTTTGGTAGTTTGGTTTTTTGTTGTTATTGTTGTTCTGTTTTATTCTCTTCTACTTCATCTGGATTGCATTGTTTATAATAGGTCTCCCAGAGTTGTTCTAGCTCTCTGAACTGCTGAGAGGAGATGCACCCACAAAGTTGATCAACTTACATTATTGTTAATGTGCTCAATGTTCTTTTCCCTTCATTCAGCATCAGTTTGGGTATTTTTTTTTTTTTTTTGCAACGCAGTGGGGTTTAAGTGACTTGCCCAAGGTCACACAGCTAGGTAATTATTAAGTGTGTGAGGTTGGATTTAAACTCATGTCCTCCTCACTCCAGGCTCAGTGCTCTATTCATTGCACCACCTAGCTGCCCCAGTTTGTGTAATTCTTTCCAGTTTTTTCCTCTTGAGTCTGACCATTCATGCTTTCTTATAGAACAATAGTATTCCATAAGATTCATATTCCATAACTTGCTCAACCATTCCCCAATTGATGGAAATCCCCAATTTCCAATTGTTTGCTACATATTAAAAGCTCTGGTAGGAACAGGTGGAACTTTTTATGATATTGGTATTGCTGGGCCATAGGATATGATCAGTTTTATTGCTCTTTGGGCATAGTTCCATGTTGCTCTGTGGAGTGGTTTGATTAGTTCACAACTCCACCACCAATGCATTAATGTCCCAATCCTTTCACAACTTCTCCATCATTGATTATTTTTCCCTTTTTGTCATCTTAACCAATCTGATAGGTGTGAGGTGGTTACCTCATAGATATTTTAATTTGCATTTCTCTAATCAATAATGATTTAGAATATTTTTTCTTATGCTCATATTTAGCTTTATTTTCTTCATTTGAAAACTGCCTGTTCATATCCTTTGACCATTTGCCAATTAGGGAATAACTTGTAATATTATAAATTTGATGAATTCTCTTTATATTTTAGAAAAGAGACCTTTATTAGAACCCCTAGCTGTGTAAATTATTTCTTATCTTTCTGGTTTCCTTCTAATCTTCGTTATGTTAGTGCAAAAAATTTTAATTTACTATAGTCAAAATTATCCATTTTGCAATTTATACTGTACCCTACTTCTCTTTTGTTCATAAATTTCTCCCCTTTCCATTGGTCTGGCTGAATATTTCTTTTGGTTTTGTTTTATTATTTCTTGATTTCTCACAAAGTCATCAGCTTCCCTAAGCTCCAGTCTACATTTGAAGGAATTATTTTCTTCACAGTGTTTTTGTATCTCTTTTTCTATCTGGCCAAGTCTGGTTTTTATTGCATTGTTATCCTCATTGACCTTGTGGATTGCTTTTTCCTTTTGTCCTAACCAACCTGGGTTTTTTTTGGGGGGGGGTGAGGCAATGAAGGTTCAGTGACTTGCCCAAGGACACACAGCTAGGTAATTATTAAGTGTTTGAGGCCAAATTTTAACTCCAGTTTCCTGTCTCCAGGGCTGGTGCTCTATCCACTGCACCACCTAGCTGCATTGTAAACTGGTTTTGAAGACGTTATTTTCTTCCATATTTTTGTCTATCTCCTTTATCAAGCTGTTAACTTGGTTTTCATGATTTTCCTGTATTGCTGTCATTTTTCTTTCTAAATTTTTTCCTCTTGCTCCCTTACTGGATTTTCAAAGTCTTTTTTGAGCTCTTCCATAGCCTGGGATCCATTCATATTTTTCTTGTAGGGTACCGAATCTTTGACTTTGTTTTCTATTGTGTGTGTATTTTGATGTTTCACAGAGCCGAGATAATTTTCTATGGTTGGATTTTTTTTCTTCTTTTGTTTGCTCATTTCCCCAGCCTATGACTTGATTTCAAGCCTTTGTTTAGTTTGGACCTTATTTCCTGAGTGGCAACACACTTTCCCAAACTTTTGAGGGTTTTTATAGCTGTATTAGGGGCACCCTCCAGAGACCTCAATTCCTTCAAGTTCTTATGAGAAGCTCTGAGTACTCTTCTACCCTATATGCTCAGCACTCCCCTCTACCCTGGAATTGTGAAGAATGTCCCCACTCTGCTATGGCAGTGAATTTTCCATGGACTGAGGCCCTGACTGCAGCCTCGATCTGTAAATATTTATCAATTTCACTCAGATTATCCAGTTTATTGTCATACAATAAACTTTATGCAAAATAACTCTGAATTAGCTCCTTAATTTCCTTCTCATTGGTGGTAATTTTACCCTTTTCATTTTTGTGATACTTTCAATGAATTAATTTATTCTTGACTATATGGGAGTTCAAGGTGACACTTGGATCTATATTAATCTTAGATTCATTTTTCTATACCAGAGTAATGTCATCTTACATGATACATCGTGCATTGTTTTTCATTACAAATAGGGGGAATTCTTTCTCTCCAACATTGATTTTTTTTTTTCTTTTTTATCATCTTAGTCAATCTGATAGGTGTGAGATTGGTTTAATTTGCATTTCTCTAATCAGTAAGGATTTGGAGCATTTATCATATGACTGTCCATTTTGCAATTTATAATATTCTCTATCTCTTACTTTTCATAAACTTCTCCCTTTTCCATAGACCTGACAGATAAGAGTATCTCTTGTTCTTCTATTTGACCTATGCTATCACACTTTTTGTTTAAATCCTGTGATCATTTCAACCTTATTTGGGTACAGATGTGAGATGTGGGTCTTTGCCAAGTTTGTGCCATACTATTTTCTAGTTTGCCCAACAGCTTTTCTCAAATATTGATTTCTTATCACAGAAGCTAATGTCCTTTATCAAACAGTAAATTATATTGTCATACTGTACTCTCCTTCAACAATCTGATTACTCAACTCCACAACCTACTCACTTCTCATGATTTGTTTCTCCACCCCAATTCAGAAATACACAAAAAAATGGTTCTCCTCTTGACCTCTTTGTTCAGGAATTCTGCAGTCCCCTTATTTGACCAGGATTTTTTGACCTTTACCTCTGCTTTCTTTTTCAAAATCTTTTTCTTCTTCCATACCATACCAGGAATTTGATTTCTTTTTTAAATTTTTAAATTTTTTAAATTTTTGCAAGGCAATGGGGTTAAGTGACTTGCCCAAGGTCACACAGCTAGGTCTGTCTCAGGTACTCCTGACTCCAGGGCCGGTGCTCTATCCACTGAGCAACCTAGCTACCCCAGGAATTTTATTTCATTGACATCTTAGTTCTTTCCCAGATCATCTCTTCTGCTCTAATCACTTTTCCCAATCCTTTTTTTTTAAGGTTTTTACAAGGCAGATGGGGTTAAGTGGCTTGCCCAAGGCCAGACAGCTAGGTAATTATTAAGTGTCTGAGACTGGACTTGAACCCAGGTACTCCTGACTCCAGAGCCGGTGCTTTATCCACTGCGCCACCTAGCTGCCCCCACTTTTCCCAATCTTGACTCCTTGGTGAACCAGTTGAATCCCACAATGTCTTCCTTTCTTGAATCTTTAGCCCCCTTTCCATATCCTCAACTATGCCCTGCTAAGGCTCTACTCATAGTAGTACTTCCTATGGTGTAGGTATGATTATATCACTCTGTTACTCAATAAACTCTAGAGGATGGACTTCTTTTGAATGAGTTTAATTTGAGTTTTACTATGCCTAAGTGGAATTGATATCCTTTGTTTCTCCATTACAATTTCATCTGGAACATTAAACCACAAAGGACTTACCCCTGTTATTTCTCTTTTACCTATACAGATGTATTCCTTGAGCTGTTAAGAGACTCAGTTCATTCTCTAACGCTTTGTTCAGAACTCTTACTCAGTTTTTTCCTCATTTGAATCATTCCTATCTGACTTTTTATCTAGCACAGTTAATCTCTCTGCAATTGAGATGTTTTAGATTCTGTTTAGTTGACTCTCTGAATCTCTTTTCTTCAATGTGTCTTAATATTTTCACAATATATGGTTGTGATAATTACTGACAACTCTTTGAATCTATTTCCTCTCTCATCTTTCTCAACTCAGATTTCTTATCTTTAATTACTTTCCATGTGATTTTTCCAGGGTCCTCACTCTTGTTAGTTTCCTGTGCACCAACTTTGCTGAAGACATGGACAAAGAGCCTGTGATCACTTTATCTTTTCTTATCTCAAATTTGTGAGTCTCAAGGTCACCATTTTTTGAGATCCCCTAAAGTACATTTCAGTGTGCTGTTGCTTCTAAATCAGAAGATTTTGAAGGGGGCGGGGATTCTTTGATATCATTCTTGTTATATATCTAAACATATAGACACAAAAATAACATTTGATTGAACTTTCTGTTCAAACTTCAATGTCTTTAGCATGCTCATGTGGGACTTCTTCAGATTTGTCAGGTTTGTGCTGATATCTATCTATCTATTTATTTATTTATTTACTTATTTGAGACAGTCCAGGTTTTCCTTAATGGTTGGGTTTAAAAGTCTTTTCCTTGGCATGGATACTTGAAAATATTTCACCCATCAGCTCTTAACAGTTGTTAAGAATTTTCTCATTCCTGATGTCTAATTCTGTGCATCTTTGACAAGTGTTCTTCAATGAACTGTATATATTTTTCTTTCACTTTCTAGACATAAAAATTCCTGTATACACAGGCTCATATGTCTTTGGTGAAGCAAATTATGAACCTAAAATCCTTTTTAAAGATGTTTGTTGCCATTTGGCGTCAAAAAAAATTTGATTTATCAGTATAAATCTTTCCTCTAAATCCAAACATTCATAATCATTTTGTAGTATTATCTTTGTGGCATTCCTGAATATTGAGTAACATGTGGTACTTCTTACTATTTTTATATTTCGGGTATAGCACTCAATTGTGCTTTGATTTTTGCCTTTATCTTAAAAATGAAGTTCCTTCTAGAGACTGGTGTCTAATTGAAAAGAACTCTGCATCTGAAAATCAGAGGTCCTATGTTCAAATTCTGGAGTCTGGTCCTTAATATTTAATGTGACCGTAGGTCACATGATTCCTAAATGATCTCTCCTTTTCCTATTTAACAGGTCAAGATTTATGTCAGATAGTCTACATTTTCTTTTCCTTTTAGATCTTTTAGTTGTGTTTTTTAAAAATTCTTAATGTGTCATACAGAGACTCATTTCGTTTTCTTATACACCAGTTTTCACATGGTCTCTTTTTTGAACAAGTTTTGCTATTTTCTCATCTAAACTATTTATTTTCCTTCAGTTCTTTCCTCTTAAGCTCCTATTTAATTTTTTTATTTTTTTCCTTTGCTCTTGATATACTTACTGTTCTTATGTAAATGCCCTTTTTCTTTTGAGTCTCTCCTCATAATTATTATGGAATGAATTTTTCCTTTTTTAGGGAATTCAAAATCTGTAGTAATTTTTTAATAATGATGAATATTTTTCCTTGACTTCCTCATGTTTTCAGCTTTCTTTCCAGAACTGGGCCTTTATGCTATCCATATCTTCTCTCCTCTCCTCCCCCCCTCCTTTCCCCTCCCCTCCCCTCCTCTCCCCTCCCTATCTTTTCTTGTTTTTTCTTTTTAATTTTTGCAAGGCAATGGTGTTAAGTGATTTCTTCTAGGTTACACAGTTAAGTAAGTAAGCCCTCAAAAATTTCAGGTTAGAGTGCTAGGAAACTAAATCTCTGAAACTTGGGATATCTTCATCTTACCAACTGCTGTGAATGTGGCATTTTGTAGTGGTCATTGCTGCATGTCAATTTATGGTCTTTGCTATGCATTTCTGACCTACATGGAGTTTTCAGTAGGGATCTCTGTTCTTTCTGCTTTTGTATTCAAATCATTAATGGCTACATATGCTTCTGGTGCTCTACATTAATACTGACTTGCTTTGCTGAGCTCAGGTATGGTTTTGCTGGCAGCTCATTAGACTTCTTACTTTTTTAAATATTTATTTCTTGAGTGTAAGAAGTTATTGTAGTTGCTCGTTGGATTTCTCCATCATTACAGGATATGCTCTAATTTTTAGGTTTTCACTAGCATCTGGATTTTCAAATTGGACAACCTGTCTGGTTATCAGGCATGATAGACTGCAACCCCTTCTTTATGGGGATTTTTAAAATTGTAAAATTTTATGCCTTTAGTTCTGAATCTGTATCTGAATCAGAAAAAAATTGTAATTAGTTTATACAAAAAATAATTTTGTCTTCTAAAGATAGCCCATATCTAGTTGAATTGAAAATGTTAAAAGGAAAAAATACAAATGATAATATTTTCCTTTACTTCTTTATCAACAAGTATCTAATCATAAATTATTTCCATAGGTTTTGCTTCCTCTATTGTTTACATCTTTATGTTTTCTTGCTCATATGGATGGAATTTCTCTTTCCTCTTCTCTGCTTTTCCTTTCAGTTTCTTCCTATTACTTTAAGCTCCTTTCCTTTCCTTTCAGTTTTCCAAACTTCCAGTTGAGACTTCCTATATGTACTATACCTTTTTAGACATTGAGTTTTCATCGATAACTGTGGTACAGATGTTACTTACAAGCAAGGTTGACAGTGATGTTGGCAGAACAGGAAGTGAAATAATTATAGACAATATATAACAAAAGTTTAAGATTTTTTTTTAAGGTTTTTGCAAGGCAATGGGGTTAAGTGGCTTGGCCAAGGCCACACAGCTAGGTAATTATTAGGTGTCTGAGGCTGGATTTGAACCCAGGTACTCCTGACTCCAGGGCCTGTGCTTTATCCACTGCACCACCTAGCTGGCGCCCCCCCCCCCCCCCCCCCCCCCGCTCCACTTTCACCTGAGGGATTTAGAGACTCATGAAGCAGCATCCTTTTCATTTGATTCTTAAATGAAAGAAGGTCTTTACCAGATGGAAACAGCGTCAGTTCTTTCTAGTTTTGGAGAATCCATTAAAGAAGTGCTTGGATATAGGTTGAGAATGGGAAGAAGGGGGATAAAAATATTTAAATTTGAGTGTAATATATATGAACCAGATTATTATAGCTAAAATAATACTAGATAGAAACTTGAATGTCAGTTACAAGAATTTATGTTTTAGTCAGAAAGCACTTGGGAAATGCCTTACCTTTTTTGAGAAGAACAATGATAATACTATAGTGGTCCATTATAATGATTTGGGCAATGGTTTATATAGCAGGTATTGAGTAGTGAGAGACTGGCGACTGAAGACTAGTTAAGAGGCTATTATAATAGTCAAGACCAGAGGTGATGAATATTTGAATTAAGATGCTTATACTAGTGTTTAAGAAACTAAACCTCATGTGAGAGAGTTTGAAGAGGTCCATATTATGTTGGAAGAAGCATTTGTGTTGCTGAGATCCAAACCAGGTTTGTGAACAACTGTTTGAATGTGGAAATATGCATTAGTGTTATTGAAATCCAAGCTAGGCTTGAGTGCCTGCTTTTTGGTTACTGTTTAAAATGTTAGGCTGGTGAGTAATGTATAACAAAGCTGGAAAAGCGGTCACATGTGAAAAACTTTAGAAGCTGAATTGAAACTCAATAGGGAGTCACTGGAGTTGCCTGAGCAGGACAATAACAAAATCAGTTCTGTGCCTAAGGAAAGTTACTTTGACAGTTGTGTTAAAGATGAATTTGGGAAGGTAGAATCTGACATAATCAATTAGGAAGTCCTGACAGTAATCCACAAGAAATAGTCTTGTACTAAAGGTATCAGTAGAGAAAAGTGGTGGGATGCAAGAAATATCCAAGTGAGAAGTGACAAAATTTGATTTTCAAGTATATATATTTACAGTTACTGATGGAAAGGAAGAAAGATCACTAAGATTATAAACCTGCTTTTGTCAGAACTAGAGAAATTTTGGAAGAGATGAGAATTTGGTGAATAAATAAATGCAAGTATATTTGGAAGTCTTTTGGAAAAAGGTCCTGCTTAAGAACTGTACAGTGACTTTGTTCAAGACTTCATAGAGAGGTTGTAAGTTTAGGAAGTAGATTTCCCCCCCCCCCCCCATATTTTATATACATGAAGTTAACTTTTATGTTTTTCTCAGACTTTTTTTTGGGAACTTTTGTTATTAGTTGGGTTATGTTAAAAGAAACAACAAAATTTGGCCTTTTAATTTTCCCTACTATGCATCAAAGATATATTTTTTCTTTTTTCTTATTTTTGGCAAGGTAATGGAGTTAAGTGACTTGCTCAAGGTCACACAGCTAGATAATTATTAAATGTCTGAGCCTGAATTTGAACCCAGGTCATCCTGAATCCAGGGCCACTGCTCTATCCATTGCACCACAAGCCACCCCTTTGCTTTTTCTTTGTAATAAAGGTACAGCTTTGATGACCTGGTAATCTTTCATATAAATCTTTGATCAAGGTTATTCTGCTTATTTCATAACTGTCCTAGTTGATTCTTCCTTTTAGTGTCTTTAACCCCATGGTGGTCAGTTAATTTGGCAAAAATGCATCTGTTTCTCTTGTTACCTGATAACTTCTTAATGACAATAATAACTTGTCAGATTAAGGCTGTTAATATTTGTAAATAGAAAGAAGGTAACTGACATGGCATGGGAAAGGTTAATGATAACCAGGAAAGTTTTAGCAAGGGAGCTTGTGACAAGTTGTTTAAGGACTCTCAGAGTCTTTCACTGATGTCACAATGGATTAGGGTTCCATCTTTGACTTTCTTACTATCCTTCTTTCTCACAAAGTTGGAGTTTTACCAAAGACCCATGTTGGAGAAGTATCTCTAATATTTCTCTTTAAGTCCCTCAGTTTGTGACCTGCCCTCAGTTTAATTTAATTTATCCTGATCAAAATAGTTTTTTTCCTTTCTTTAAATTCTTATACCATTTTCCCCTGTTTTTACTTTATTGTCATCTATTGTTTAGATTTGGAAGAGAGTTTTTTTTTTTCTGACTGCTAGACCTTCTTATGTTTTCTGCTTTGAAAATGCACCCTTATTAGCTTTATAAGTCAAGAAATAAATACCATTAGCTTGCTGACTATCTGATTAAGACTTCTCAGCATATGTATAAACTGTTAAATATTTTTAGATTTTGCATTTCTTCAAAGTAGTATTTAGAGGTCCTTTAATATCCGCATAATATTGGAAATACACTTTGATTCTAAAACACAGCCATCAACTTTCTATGGATGTAAGAAAGAGAATTCCTTTTGGAAGAAGGCAGCATGAAATAGGAGAACTAGTATAGTGTAGAGAGTAGAACCCTAAGCCTGTCATTTGAGGAGCCTGCTATGGATTTTAGTTTGGTCAAATCAGCATGTGGTTGCTCTTGTGCAAATCACTTCCCAACTTCCCAACTCTACTTCAGTTTTCATTTCCATAAAAATAGGAGATTGGATTCGATAATTTTAAAGGTTTTTTCCAAATTCAAATCCTGAAATTAAAAACTAGTGAGTTTCTTTCATAGGTACCACCCTCTCTCTATTCCACACCTTAAAAAATATTGTTTTTATGTTGTCCTCTCTATGTTGATGAGTTGAAGCACATAGTGTATTAGGATTCTTGTTCTACCTAGTGCAGCCTGGGAACTGAGGGCAAGAGAATGGTCTGCATAATTTTTTAATGGCAAAGTCCTGCGACAAGTCAGTTTATGGTCACTTTCAATCAATGATAGTATTTCTTTTCTTTTAAACTATAAATACCCCTCAAGTAGAGCAAACCTTGGTTTTGTGAGATGCCCTGCTCACCCTTCTTTCTCCTCCAAAGGAACCCTGTCCATCAAGTGTAATAACCTCTCTTAGCAACTGGTGCTTTGCATTGGTGCATGACTTTGCCTCTTGTGTGCTTCACTTGTTTAATTATATTCCCATTCATTGGCATGAAAGCATGAAACAAGAAGCTCAGGGGCAAATGGGGAGGTTATACAACTAAAGACTTTAAAACCAAGAGACATTCCTTTGATAAAAGAATGACTCTTCCCTGTAAGTGGGAGCACCTCCATTAGCATTAATGGAGTAAGTACATCAGCCAAGGCATCTCAGAGGTTAATCATGCTTCCTGGCTGGCCTTTGCCGTCAATACTGTGTGGCGCCTAATTCTGTTGCTCCTAAAGAGGCTTTCCTGACAGCACACTAACAGACTCTGTGTAAGTCATTTCTTATGAATTATTGAAACAAACGTTTGGCTGCTAATTGATGAACACTAATGTGTTTTCTAATCACTGCAGTTTGAGATTTTAGCACTAAACAAAACAGTTACAATTGATTTGTGGCTTTTCCTGGGTTTCAGTCTGCTGCAAACTGGTCCTTTGTATTTGAATTCAGTAGACAGCTTTGCTGGTCATTTTAGTTAAGTATTTATTAGGACACAATATTATAGCTCTTTAGTTGTCCCCTTCCCCCTTCCATAAATCTTAAAGACAATTTGTATCCATCCTAGAACAAGTGGCCTGCTTGGATACTCAACCAAATGTGAATCACACATAGTAATAAAAATGGAGTCCCTTTATAAAAGAAATTTGTTTTGTTGGATTGACAGAGAAGAGTCATAGCCCATCACTACATTTCTTAAAACACTTCAGAGGCTCTTCTTAATCTTTTATAGGTTACTTACCCTTCTGTGGGTTGTTGCTTGTTTGCAAACCTACTGTTTCCCTCTATTGAGTGTTCCATATGAAAAGAAAGGATTCTAATTTAATGTTTAAGATATTGCATACAACAAATTTTAGTTGTTTATGTTTGCTTTAAGTAGAAAAGAACTAATTCATAATATTTGAAAACATTCCATGATATCTAATGCTATAGTTTTTTATAAGTAAATTCAAGTGTTTTATGTTGCTATGTCAGGTAGATAGTAACTTCAAGGCTAATTTTTTGTAATAGTCAATTTACCAGTTACTAGCATTTTAGTGGGATATTCATGTCATATCTTAGTAATTAGGATACTATATTACAAAATACAGTAAATTTCAGCTATTTTGAGAAGAACAAGCTCAGTTGCTTTACACAATTACCAATATAATTTGACCCAGTTTAGCTAAAGGGACAGAAATATGAGTAGAATAATTCACCAGGAGTGTGGCATATCATTCCATGTTTTAATTAATTAGGATATTTTTTCAGAAGTATGAAGTTTAAGGAAGGAGAAAGGATTTATCTGTGACACATGCTAGATTTAGAGTCCCTGGATCTGCATTTTACTTTTACTGTCAGTTTTCCCTGGGCCTTAGGACAGTAGAAAACCTCTCAGGTACCTTTCCAGCTTTAAATTTCGTGAAATATATACTTAAGAGCATAAAAATGATATCCTGATTTTTAAAAAAAAAATTTCTCCCCCATCCCTATGTCAGTTGAAAGAACATTTTCCAACTTTGCTTTCATACTCCCCCACTCTACGAAATCTGAAAATTATGTTATAAGGCACTAAATCAACCTTAATGAGATTTTTTTTTCATTAAAGCCATGAAAAAAAATAACTGTGGGTTATTAGAGAGTATTTCAAACTTGTAGGAAGAAATGGTGTAGGGTGAGAATGTAGTGACCATTTCCATGGAAGATCCAAGATTCATTCTTTTTTGCTTTTCATTTCTATAGACCCTGAAAACTGGGCTGACAATGGTTGGAAAAGTGGTCACCCAGCTGACTGGTACACTGCCTTCCGGTGTCACTGAGGAGGATATTGCCATTCACAGCAATTCTCGCCGAAGTCCTCTTGTCCCAGGAATTATCACAGTTATTGACATGGAGACTGTTGGAGAAGGGCAGGTAAGAAGAGATTCTGTGGCAAATAAAGATGATTTTTTTTTTTTTTTGAATTTGTGCTTCTTGAAGAACTTGTCTTGCTTTTATCTTGCTTCGTTGCAATGGGGAGTGTCTTTGTATATGCCAGGTCAGCAGTATCTGCATGTTCACTCTGCTGCCTGCATGGTAAAGCGTCATTGAAGATCCAGCTGAGCCAACATATATACAGCCCTTAATGCTCATTTACATGACATTTTGACAACATCTAGTGTGAACTGTCACTTGTTCTTTCCTCACACTTGCTCAGCATTGACACTGATTTATGCTGATCAGTGGTGGTGTTGCTCTGATTACAGTTATTAATGTAGAATGTAACAATAAACTCTGACTGGAATTTAGAATCTTAGTGGGCTGTTTGATATTGTATAATGAAGGAGTAATTAGGACTCCGTTGTAACTTAAGTGAGCCAGAATATTTGTGAAATAAATTTGAGTGGACAAGGGTTGCGCTTGGCACGTTGAAAACAGCTATAAATCCTAATTCTGGTAATCCATTTGCTTTTGGGAAAAAAAGGAAACTGTCTAAATGAATTTAGAAATGTTCTATCTGAACCTTACTTTTAGAATTCTCTATGGGAAAGATGAGTAAAAAAATTTAAGTGTTTCAAATATTATAATTTTAACTTTTTGATGTAGAATGGATCTTTTCTTTGTTTGCTTCATATTATTTTGCAAATATTTTCTATTTTTTTGTTTATATATTTTAAAATTTGAATTACAAACTTCTTCAAAAAAGTGCTGTTGGAAGTCAAATTTCCTTATTCAAATATAAATATAATAGGAGTAGAAAAAGAGTTTAGGATTTAAGGCCTGTTTTATTTTAGAAATGATAGCAAGATAAATCCATTCTTTTTAAACTACACTAGGGTGAAGCTAAATGATTT
Source organism: Macrotis lagotis (assembly GCF_037893015.1). Classification (NCBI taxonomy): domain Eukaryota; kingdom Metazoa; phylum Chordata; class Mammalia; order Peramelemorphia; family Peramelidae; genus Macrotis; species Macrotis lagotis. Next base: position 169,979,863 of record NC_133659.1, read on the forward strand.
TAGGGAACTGAGTTATTTTTTTCCTAACACAATTTATGATTATATGTTTTATTTTCTTACTTAAAGACAAAAATGAAAAATTATTACTTTTCTAGGATTTCATAAAGCCTTCTTTATATTGTCTTTTGTGATATTTAACCATACACTGATTTTTGGCACATATTTGAACATAAAGCAATTTAATTTATAAGGCAGAGATTTTGTTTTAAGTACAAATCACTAAGAGCAAGCAGATCTTAATGTGGTTGGTTTTTTGTAGCACTTATTTTTGTTTGGAGGCTTCTGGGTTAGAGAATTTTATTGACTTTGCCTATGTGATATGTCCGTATAATGATTAATGCCATCTACTGTAGAAAGTTAAAATATTTATTCCCCTTAGATTCTTAAAATATTTAGACTAAATACTTGGATCCAAGATGGTCATTATTTAAAAATAATATTGCCCCTGCAATACATATATGGGTATAATTTTTGTGACTTTTATTTGCAGTGTACTTTGTGAGATCATGGCAATTGAAAATCTTCAAGGCTTAAGCTTGATCTTTTTTCATTCTTTATTTTGTATGTAAGGAACTGAATAAACATGAGCAAGGTAAATTTCAGTATATTTTTCTGTACATTGAAGAATTTTTATATAGCAATAATTTTAATTAATTTTTATAAAATAGGGGCGGCTAGGTGGCGTAGTGGATAAAACACCAGCCTTGGAGTCAGGAGTACCTGGGTTCAAATCCGGTCTCAGACACTTAATAATTACCTAGCTGTGTGGCCTTGAGCAAGCCACTTAACCCCATTTACCTTGCAAAAACCTAAAAAAAAACCAAAAAATAAAATAAAAAAATTTTTTTCTAAAATATTTCTGCTAGTAAAGAAAAACATTCATTTTCCTTCCCATCAGTTTGTGAATGTTTCTATTAAAATATAATATAAAATTAACTCATTGTGTGATATAAGAGCACAAGAGTGCTTGAATTAAAATTGTTTTAGCTTTATGCCAAGCACATGTTCATTTCCTTCTTCAGAAAATACCATTTAGAAAGTATTGGGGGCTTTAAAGTATTAGCCCAAAATATCAAATGTTCCTTGGGAAAATATGCTTTTAGTATATTGTGGTAGACATCTTGGTGAAATATGGCCTTTGGCAGCTGCTTAGTAATAAGTTCCTGTATTAACAAGCAGTGGCACTTTGTGAAAGTTTGAACTACAGTTTAGTGAAAAGAGAAAGACTTCAATTCTGAGCCAGTGGATCTGGCTGTCATATTTTATTTTAAAATAGAATAAAAATAATTTTCCCGAACCCCAAGTAACTTTGTGGTAAACCAAAATATGTTAACAAGGCTCATGTGCTTGTTTAAACTTCCTTTTAATGAAGTGTTAGCAAACTTTTCAGTTGACCTTAATGGCTATTTATTTAGACCTGTTAATTAGCTGAAATGGATAGGAATAAACCTATACAGATGTTCTCCTTTTAAAAATTGGAATTAAATACATAAACTTTAAGTGTTTTCTGAGTTTTAAAGGAAAAATATTTGCTTTTGACCTTTGATACTTGATTCTTAATTAATTCATCACTAGGCCACCCACATTTAGTTTCTAATAATGACCCTCAACACTAGGCAGTTTTGTGACTACAAATAAGCCTGTTAAACATCTAACATTTGTTGACAGAGAGATAGGTGGTCATTTAAAAGCAGAAAATTCACTATTTATGGTTTTTGATGATACAGAATGGTGAAAAATAGCTTAATAATTGCTCTCATATCTTATCTGAAGTCTAGAAAAACAGAAACAAAAATAGAAAAAAGTTATTGTGCAAAGCATAGTATTTTGACCTTTTTTTGCCTTTTCAAATGTGATTGAATTTTTCCCTGTTCCTTATTAAGTTTTTATTACATTAAAAAGGAATTCTCTGGGGTATGGTAGAAAAGGTGGAGTTTTAAAAGGAAAGCAGGGAAAGAAAAATTGCCATTTCAGAGGTTCTTTTCCATTTAGTTAGGAATTGATAAGAATTGACTTGAATAAAGATGATTATCAAGAATTCCTATTCAAAGTAATATTACCTCTTGGAATGCCAAAAGCTAAATGACATTCAATATCAACAAATTGTCCCATGGGAATTCTCATTTAGAAAAAGGTAACACCTTTTCATCCTTGTTTAATGATATATGTTCTAAAATATTGAGTTCTTTTTATTCTATTGCCATACATTTTTGCAAATATTCGGGTAAAATTAGATTTATGTCTACAGGTATTACAGAATAATTCTTTGTTTAAAAAAAACAACAGGATTCCCTCAGAACATAATTTTGTCTGCCTTTCTTTTATTGAAGGGAATCTGTTTTGTGTCAAGAAGACATTTTTGTCTCAGATAAATAGTTCAGTCTGAGCACAAGGCTGTTTTGAGTTTATGCTGGATTCTATTAAAAGGAGTGTAGTAGTTAATGTTGTAGATTTATCACTTTTAGCCCCTCTCCACTGATGTTTGACCTTAGCTATAACGTTTTTTTTCTTCCTCATACATCTTGGGAACTGAAACTGACAATGCATTGGTTTTTGCTATTTAAAACTATCAGTCTTTAATAAAGATATTTTCATGTTTACAGTAGAGAGGTATAAAATCTGATTCATCATCTTTCTGAAGCTAATCTGATTTGTTTGATTTTATGATGATGTGATCCTTCTTTAGTAACTGCATAAAGGACAAAAGCAATTTGATTGTTCTCATTTTTATTCATGTTACTTTCATGTGTGATATAAAAGCAATTTGAGACCTGGATAAATTAAGTGACATAATTTGTAATTAATGATTATTATAATTGCTCTCATAATTGATTTAGACTATTAATGAATTGTCTTGATATCTTTCAAAATGAAGAAAAACACATTTTGGGAGGATAAAAAATGTAAACCACCTCTCACTTAGAAAATAAATGCTGGTTTTGATAATAAGTTTAGTGATCTTCTAGGTATTTTGTCAGTTTCTCTATTCAGTTGACAAAATCTGGCTTATTCATCTTGTATCAGTTATGGTATTCTGTTGAACTTTAATATAGTCAAATTGATAATGCTTAGTCATTGGCTCAGTGTTCTCAGTTAAGTGGTGAGTAGAGACTGGTCTTTTGGAAAATTATATTTTGCTTTCTGGTAGTGTTGACGTCATAGCAGTTCAGACAAATAAGTAGTGATTCTGTGGACCCTCCCCAAAAGAACTTATTGTTATTATATAGAATTACCTCCCTTTTCGTGGTTTTGAAGCCTATTGAGAGGATATTGAAACAGCATCTCCTTCTTGTGAGGACACTCTGGCCTGCAGGAAACCAAAGTTCATCTGTGTTTTCACCATCTGGCTTCATGGATCTTATTTATACTGACATGAAATATATCATCAAGATTACTGTGTTAGAGAAGAAAATAAAGGCCTCATGCAAGAGCTACCAGTTCATCAGTTTTTTTGAATGTCTTTAGTTGTTTGCTTAGTAAAGAAAGGGAAATCAACAATATTGCCTACTTGACCATCTCTGTAGATGAAGATTTTTCTCCCTTCATTTGACCAGTATCAGAACTTGGAAGATCTACTAAGAAACTAGGGTCCCATATTCTTATATGACTTCTTTGTTAATTTTTTGATGATTTTGGTCAAGCACTTTTCCTTCAGTGTGCCTCAGTTTGTAGGCAATCAGTAAGAAGAGAACAAAGATTCCTATATATAAGTCCAGCAGTGGCAACTATGATGAAGGTTCTGCGATGTCCAGAGAGCTGTTTTGTTTAGAACTTATTTCCTCCTCTAAAATTTTGACAAATTCATTTAGCTATAGGAGATATAGAAAAGAAAATATCCATTGCCAACAGGAGGTGAAAAGGCTTAGATTCATTCAGGAGATGGAGGGTCTTGTGTCAGTAATAGCATGAGAAGGCAAGTATTATTGAATTGTGAAGTACATAGAGGGAATTATAAGTGTGAGAAGAGATAGAAACATAGATTGTCAAATGCTTTAAATACTAAACAAAGTATTTTAAATTTGATCCTGGATCTAGTAGTGCTTCTTTAGAGGGATTAATTGAAGTTTATTTCCAATCAAAAAGCTATTGCAGTAGCCTCGGTGGAGGGTGGAAAGTGTCTATACCACTGTAGTGTGTATGTCATTAGGAAGAAGGGGACATAAGAGCCATTCCCTAATTGATAAATGTCAAAAGATATGAAAAATATTCAGAGGACAAAATTCAAGCTATCAATAGCTATATGAAAAATGTTTTAAATGCTAGTAATTAGTGAAATGAAAATTTTGAGAAACTACTTCATGCCCTACAGATTTCTTAAATTGACAAAAATGAGTAATGCAGAAGGGGTGTGGGAAAACAAGTACTTTATTGCACTATTAGTGGAGCAGTGATCTATTCTAGAAAACAATTTGAATTATTCCTCAAAAGCTATTAAATTTATCCTTTAACACAATGATAATTTTACTTGGTCCATGTTTTAAAGAGATTAAAGAAAAGAAGAAAAAGACTTACCTACTTTCTGTATATGGTAGGCATTTAATAAATGCTTATCCAATTACTGATATGTGCAAAAACATAACTATTCTTTTTATGATAGCAAAGTATTGGAATCTGAAGGAGTGGCCTTTTCCTTGGGGAATGGCTGATTAAGTTATGGTCTATGAAAGTTATGAACAGTGTTTATGATATAAGAAATGGTATTAGGAGATGGTTTTGAAAGATTTGGGAAAGCTTAAATGAAGTGATGTAAATTGAGCAAAACTAAGAGAGCAGTTTATACAATAACAAGAAAATTATAAAGATATGAAAAACTTAGTAACTCTGAGGCAGAGAATGACCTATCATAGCTCTAGAGTATTCATGATGAAACATGCTGTCCACTTTGAGATAGAAAACTAATGTTTTCACAGAGTAGACTGAAGAATCTTCTTTGGTAGTTTATTTCTTTTTCTTGCTTTGCATGATTATCTGCATATGAAGAGTGTTTTGTTTTTCTTCTTTATCATTGAGTGACAAGGGAGAAAGAGTGAGAGAAAATAAAATGAAATAAAGGAAAAAAGAAGAGATATGAGGTAAAAATGAGTCATGTGTGCTTTAAATACCAAATAAAACATTTTATATTTGATGCACTATATTGTGGAGTTCCTTTAGAAGGGAAAGACCTGTATTTTAGGAAAATAAACTTGACAGATGTTTGGAGGATTAATTGAAGTGAGGAGAGACTAAATAAAGTGTTACCAGTCTCATATATAAGGCATGATTTGAAGTGTCAAGACTTGGTACTAAATTGTTTGTGAAGACAAGAGTTGAGGTGTGAATGGGACAGGAGATCTCAGCAGTTAATGTTAAAAGAATGTGAAAATATATGGATGGGTTTTTTAAATATTCACTACATGGGAAATATATCAGGGCTAAAGGGGCAGGCAGGACTAATCAATGTTAGATTAAATGTTCTTATTGTTAATTTGTTTTAGTTAGATTCAACTCTTTTTGGATCCGCTTGGGGTTTTCTTTGCAAAAATACTGGAGTAGTTTGCCATTCCCTTCTCCATCTCATTTTACAGATGAAGAAAGTGAGGCCAACATGATTTAAATGACTAGTTCAGGGTCACAGAGCTAGAAATTGAGGCCAAATTTGAACTTAGGTCCCTACCTCTATCTGTTGTACCACCTAAGTGCCTATTAGATTAAATTTTTAGGTCCATATAATTTTTCATTAACATGTGTTAAGCAATGTCTTCCTACATTGTGTAGATAAGGAAAATGAGACCCTAGAAAAGAAAATGGCTTTTTTAAAATTTACTTTTTTATTCTCATTTTGTACAGATGTTTTTTGACATTAATAAAATATTCTTGTTTACATGTAAACAAAATACCCCTCCTCCCCCATGAATATAGATAGACTTGCTTGGGCGAAAAAAGTAAATGGGAGAGAAAAAAATTAAAATAAAAAAATAATAGTAATAATTGTAGGTATGGCCAGGTGGCGCAATGGACGAAGCACCAGCCCTGGAGCCACGAGCACCCGAGTCCATATCCAGCCTCGTAAACCCAACAATGACCCAGACATGTGACATGCAAGCCACCTGATCCCCACTGCCCTGCAAAAACCAAAAAAAAAAAGAAAGAAAAAAAGACCCAAAATAAAATAAAAATAGTAATAATAGTAGGGGTGGCTGGGTGTCAGACAGAGCATTAGTCCTTGAGCCAGGAGCACCTGGGTCCAAATCCGGCCCCAGACACCCAAAGATCACCCCGCTATGTGGACCCAGGCAGGCCATGCAGCCACTTGCCCTGCACCCTCCCCCATATAATAATAACAAAAAATGTGCTTGAGTCTTTGTTCCAACACCAACAACTCTGTCATGGGTGGATCTCATTCTTTATGATAAGTCCATCACAAAAGTTATTTCCATATTTTTCCAATGTTGCCATTGCTGATCGCAACTCCCTCCTTTCTTATTTCTCCACTACCATGTACTCTATTTTCTCTCTCCTTTCACTCTGACTCTGCTGTAGGATCGCTGAGTGGCGCAGCAGACAGATCCCTGGTCCTGGGGCCAAGAAGCCCTGAGCCCCCATACCACCCCTTAGGCCCAGAATCCACCTGGCCCTGTGGTCCTGGGCAGGCCTTCCAATCCCAGCCCCTTGCAAGAAGTCAGAAAGAAAATGTGTTATATCTGGCCACTCTCCCCCCATGGTCCATCCTCTCCCCCTTTATTCACATCCCCACCCCTTCCCCCTGCTCCCCACTCCTTCTTACTCCAGATGACTATACCCCATTGAGTATATATGCTGTTTCCTCTCCTAGCCACCTCTGATGAGAGCAAAGGTTCCCTCATTCCCCCTTGCCTCCCCACTTCCATATCATTGCAATAGCTCATTGTAATAAAAAAAAATCTTATTATGTGAAATATCTTAGATTATTCCCCCTCTCCTTTTTCTTTCTCCCATTCCATTTCCCTTTTTTTCTGTTGACTACATTTTTACACCATATTTTATCTTCGAATTCAGCTTTCTCCTGTGCTTCAACTATAAAAGCTCTCTCTACCTGTTCTTAACTGAGAAGGTTCATATGAGTATTATCAGTGTCATTTTTCTACGCAGGAATGCATACAGTTCATCCTCATTAAGTCCCTCCTATTTCCCCCCTCTCCTCCAATCTCCATGCTTCACCTGAGTCCTGTATCTGAAGATCAAACCTTCTATTCAGCTCTGGCCATTCCAAAAGGAACATTTGAAATTCCCCTGGTTCATTGAAAGTCCATCTTTTTCCCTGGAAGAGGACATTCAGCCTTGCTGGGTAGTTCATTCTTGGCTACATTCTAAGCTCTTTTGCCTTTTGGTATATTGTATTCCAAGCCCTATGAGCTTCCAATGTAGCTGCTGCCTAAGTCCTGTGTGATCCTGACTGCAGCTTCATGATATTTGAATTGTGTCCTTCTGGCTGCTTGTAATATTTTCTCTTTGACTTGGGAGTTCTAGAACTTGGCTATAATATTCCTAGGGGTTGGTTTTTTGGCATCTCTTTCTCTGCGGGATCGGTGGATTCTCTCCATTTCTATTTTGCCCTCTGCTTCTAGAATATCAGGGCAATTTTCCTGTACTAATTCTTTGCAAATGATGTCAAGGCACTTTTCCTGATCATGACTTTCAGGTATTCCAGTAATTTTTAAATTATCTTTCCTAAGTCTGTTTTCCATATCAGTTATTTTTTCAATGAGATATTTCACATTTTCTTCTAATTTTTCATTTTTTTTTTGTTTTGAAGTATTGATTCCTGATTTCTGTTAAATTCATCAATCTCCCTGAATTCTATTCTTTGTTCTCCTCAGAGAGTTTTCTTATCTCTTTCCATCTGGCCAATTTTGCTTTTTAAAGCATTCTTCTCCTCAATAATTTTTTGAACTGTTTTATCCATTTGACCTAAGCTGGTTTTTAGCATGCTATTTTCTTCAGCATTTTTTTGGATTTCCTTGACTAAGCTGCTGACTTCATTTTCATGTTTTTCCTACATCTCTCTCCTTTCTTTTCCCAGTTTTTCTTCCAACTCCCTCATTTGATTTTCAAAGTCTTTTTTGAGCTCTGTCATAGCCTGAGCCCAATTTCTGTTTTTCTTGGAGTCTTTAGATGCAGGAGCTTGTGCATCCTCATCTTCAGACTGAGTATTTTGTTCCTCTTGGGCTCATTTGCAAAATATTTCTCAATAGTCTTCCTTTTGTTTCTTTGCTTGCTCATTTTCCCAGCCTGGGCCTGGTTTGGGGGTGCTTCCTGAGCTTTTGGGACACTCCCACAAGGGTCTCAGTGTGTGAGGCTCTGTCCTCTTTCCTGGTCTGTGAATGACCATGTGCGCGCCCATCTGCCATGGGGCTGAGGTGGGGGGGCTGCTGTTCTATGGGGGCGCCTAGACTCTGATCAGGATCTGAATGTGGTCAGAGCCCCAGAGTCCTGTTCCAGGGGCAGAGGACGGAGCTCATAGTCCCTCTTCACTTCCCTCCCTCAGCTCAATGGGCTCATGCCCTGGGGGCTCCTGCTTGCTGGCTCCACCTGCTTCTGTTTCCTGGATCAGGGCTGGGGAAAGATGATGCTGCTTGCTGTGTGCCCTGAGGGCTGGGCTCCATGTGCTTGCTCTGGCAGAGGTCCCCCGCTGTTCCCCCACTTTGTGCCTGGTGCTCCTCAGGAGACTCCCCCGCTGCTGTGAGCTGCGGCTCACAGTGCCCTGGGGCTGCCTCCGGGAGGCTGAAGTTCTTTGGCTCTGTTGGGCCACCCTTCTTGTCGGGCTGCCCTTCCAACCCCGGGGAGCAGAGCCTTTCTGCTCTTTTCCAGGTTACCTTGAGTAGGAGAACTGCCTCACTCGTCCCTTTGTGAGTTCTGTCTCTTGAAAGTTTAGTTAGAGTCCATAGCTGATGAATTTTATCAGAGAGCTCCTAAGACTCGATCCCTTCTTGTCGCCATCTTGGCTCCGAAAATGGCTTTCTAAGATGTTACATAAACTAGATGATAAAACTGGGCCTGAGACCCAGGTTTGCTGAGTGCCAGGTTCTTTCAACTCTTGACTTTCAGGTTAAGTTTTTGAAGTCATGATTTGTACATTGTTTTTATTTCTTAATATTTTACATATATGCATATGTTTATTTTTAAACTCTCTCTGTATATGACATCACCTTCATTTCTAAATATATTTTTATTCCTTCCATGATCTAGAAAGCCCTTTGTTGTAATGAAGATAAAAAAAGGCAGTTCAATAAAATTAACCCTTGTGTCAACTGAATCTGATTCAGTCTTCCCCACCCATAGGCATCATAATGTGAAAATGTACTTCCATCATGTTTTTGTTTTTAATTAATTAATTTACTTTTTTAAAAAATTGATTTATTTAAGGCTTTGGGGTTAAATGACTTGCCCAGGGTCACAATGCTAGGCAATTATTGAGCCTGAATTTGAACTCAGGTCCTCCTGACTCCAAGTGTTCTCCTAGCTGCCCCCATCATGTTTTTTACCTGGGTAATAACAAGCCAAACTAAACATGTAGTTTCCACTGATCTGTTGTTTAGTAAATAAATCCACTGCAGTTAGCTGTTTGATGTATGTAGAAATTTTGCAACTTGGAGAATCCAACTCCAGTTCTGTCAGCCACATACTCTATAGTAATAATTCAACTTGTGGAATTGTATTGTATGTGTATTTTTGTGTGCATGTAAAAATATAAAAGAGTTTTCCTTCAAGTTCTGATTTTTTGAAAGCCTTTTTTTATTAGTTTTTATTAGTTCTAGAGTCCCTTCTCATTTCTTCTATTTTCAGATTGTATTTTTCATCATCGCAGAAGTTAGATTTCAATGAAAGTTTCTCTGAAAATCACGAAAGAATGAATATTTCAAACAATATAGGAGGAAGCTTATTTTTATTTTGATATTTAGTAACTCAGTAATGGAGGATATCTTAATCATTCCTACTTTGGTTTATAAAAGACTTAAATTTTCTAGAATTAATGGTTGATAACCGAATTTTCTTCTGATTTTATTCTGTCCTTTTGATGTAGACAAATAGTATCTCAAACAGTTAATGATTGTTTGTAATGAATGTTTTTTCCTATGCCAAAGCAATTTTCTTTTGATTTTATAAGAATTAAACACTTGCTTCTCTTTTTCTTGGCTTCATTTCTGATAACTGTCCAAATTATTTTTATAGACATTTAATTTGCTGTTTCTGTATATTTGTAATAATAAATTATGTAGATTTTTAACAGAAAATTTTTTTGATTTGAAAATGTTTTATTGATACATTTTAAAAGATATAATAGTACTTGTCTCTCCCCGAAAATCCCATATGACATTATTTTTTAATAGGAATTTAATTTAATTTTTGTACTTTCATGCCACATTAGTTTTCTTTTTTCTTTTTAAAAAATTTAAATATTCTATTTATTTGTTTTTCTAACTACATGCAATAGTTGTTTTTAGTAATCTTTTTTTAGAAAGATTTTATTTAAGTTTTACAATTTTTGACCTTCTTGCTTCCCTCCCCTGACCTCCAAAGAAGATAGTCTGTTAGTCTTTACATTGTTTCCATGCTACACATTGATGCAGGTTGAGTGTGATGAGAAAGAAATCATATCCTTAAGTAGAAGAAAAATAAAGTATAAGAAATAGCAAAATTACATAATGAGATAACTCCCCCCCCCCCCCCAATTGAAAGTAATAGTCTTTGGTCTTTGTTCAAACTCCACACTTATTTCTCTGGATGGCATTCTCCATCACAAATAACCCAAAATTGTCTATGATTGTTGCACTGATGGAATGAGAAAGTCCATCAAAGTCGTTCATCCAACCTCATGTTGCTGTTACGGTATACAATGTTTTTCTGGTTCTGCTCATCTCACTCAGCATCAGCTCATGCAAATCCTTTGAGGCTTCCCTGAATTCCCATCCCTCCTGGTTTCTAATAGAACAATAGTGTTCCATGACATACATATACCACAGTTTGCTAAGTCATTCCACAATTGAAGGAAATTTACTTGATTTCCAATTCTTTGCCACCACAAACAGGGCTGCTATGAATATTTTTGTATAAGTGATGTTTTTACTCTTTTTTATCATCTCTTCGGGGTATAGACCTAGTAGTGGTATTGCTGGATCAAAGGGTATCCACATTTTTGTTTCCCTTTTGGCATAATTACAAATAGTTCTCCAGAAAGGTTGGATGAGTTCACAACTCCACCAACAATGTATTATTGTACCAGATTTCTTGCATCCCTTCCAATATTGACCATTTTCCTTTCTGGTCATATTGGCTAGTCTGAGAGGTGTGAGGTGGTACCTCAGAGATGCTTTAATTTTCATTTCTCTAATAATTAGTGAATTAGAGCTGTTTTTCATATGATTATATATTGCTTTGATTTCCTCATTTGTAAATTGCCTTTGCATATCCTTTGACCATTTGTCAGTTGAGGAATTTATAACCATGATAAACATAGTTATTCCTTAATTATGGAAAGAAGAATCAAATCTGAATAGAAGAAAAAATAGAGTATAAAATAATAAAATATACAAAACAACTTTTAATAATTGAAGATAGTAAGCTTTGATCTTCATTTAAACTCCACAGTTCCTTTTCTGGATATGTCTTTTACTGCTAAAATGAAAAAGTTTATAGTAGTTGATCATCATCAAATGTTCTTCTGGTTCTGCTCATTTCACTCAGGATCAATTCATGCAAATCTTTCCAGGATTTTCTGAAGTCCTCATGATTTCTTATAGAACAATAGTGTTCCATCACATTCATATATCACAACTTGTTCAGCCATTCCTTCATTGATGGACCTCCCCTCAATTTCCAATTCTTTTCTAATACAAAAAGAGTTGCTGAGAATATTTTGTACATGTTTGATTTTTGCCCATTTTTGTGAACTCTTTGGAAAACAGACCTGCTAGTGGTATTGACAGATCAAAAGGGTATGCACCTTTTATTTTTGGTCTTTGGACATAATTCCAAATTGCTAATCAGAAACTCCACCAACAATGCATTAGTCTTCCAGTTTTCCCCCAAGATTGACCATTTATCAATTGGGGAACGACTTCTTTTCTTATAAATTCGACTTATTTCTGTATATATTTGAGAAATGAGTCCTTTATGAGAAGCACTAGTTATAAAAAATTGTTTCCCAGTTTACTGCCTTCCTTTATCTTGGTTGCACTGGTTTTGTTTGTGCATAAAAATTTCATTTAATGTAATCACAGTTATCCTTTTTGTCTTTTATAATGTTCTCCATTACTTTTTTTATACATAAATTCTTTCCCTTTCCATAGATCTGACTGGTAAACTATTCCTTATTCTCCTAATTGGCGTATAATGTTGCCTTTTATATCCAGTTATTTAGATCTGATTTTATTTGTGTGAAAAGTGTTTTATAGTTATTTTTTATAGATTGTGAGTCTGCTTTGGCATGTTGACTCCCAAGTATTTTATGTTTGCAGTTACCTTAAATGGAATTTCTCTTTCTGTCTCTTCCTATTGTGTCTTGTTAGTAATATATAGAAATATTGATGATTTATCTGGGCTTATTTTATATCCTTCAGTTTTGCTGACATTCTCATTATTTTAAGCAGTTTTATGATGATTTTCTACAGTATCTAAATATTCCATCATATCATCTGCAAAGAATGAGTGTTTGTTTTTTCATTACCTATTCTAATTCCTTCAATGTTTTCTTCTCTTTTTGATAAAGCTAACATCTCTGTTAGAATATTTAATATTATTTGTGATAATGGACATTTTTTACCCCTGTTCTTTTTAGGAATGCTTCTTGATGATCCCCATTACATATACTTGTTGATGGTTTTAGACAGATAACATTATTTTAAGGAATACTCCATTTTTTCCTTTGCTTTCTAGGTTTTTGATAGGAATGGGTGCTGTATTTTATCAAAAACGTTTTCAACATATGTTGAAATAATCACATGATTTCTATTAGGCTTTTTTATGGATGTAGTCAAGTATGCTCACCTAATTTCCTGATGTTGAACCATCACTGCATTCCTGGTATAAATCTACTTGATCATAATGTATTATCCTAATGTTAACTTATTGTAATCTCTTTACTAATATTTTTCTAAAGTTTTTGCATCAATATTTATTAGGATTGTTAGAAATTAGCCTATAATTGTTTTTTCGATTTTGACTTTTCTTGGTATCAGCATCATATTGGTGTCATAGAAGGAATTTGGCAGAACTAAAATTTTTTTTTTCAAATAGTTTATCTAGAATTGGAACTAATTGTTTCTTGAATGTTTTGGTATAAGTCACTTGTGAATCCATCCAACCCTGGATATTTTTTCCTTAGCAAGTTTATTTATTGACGGTTTATTCAGTTTCATTTTCTGAAATGTGCTTATTTAAATATCTAATTTTCTATTCTTTTAACCTAGGCAGTTTATAGTTTTGTAAATATTCATCCATTTCACTTAACTTGTCAAATGTATTGGTATATGATCAGGCAAAATAGCTCTGAAATACCAGTTTAATTTCTTCCTCATTGGTGCTGAATTCACCTTTTTCACTTTTGATATTGTTAATTTGACTTTCTTCTCTCCCATTTTAATGAAATTAACTAACCTTTTATCTATTTTTTATAAAACCAATTAAGCTTTATTAGTTCAATAATTTTCTTACTTTCTATTTTCTAAATTTATTTTTGATTTCAGTGTTTCTAATTTGATATTTAATTGGGGATTATTTTATTTGTTCTTTCTCTAGCTTTTTTAGCTCTCTGACCAATTATTTGATCTCCTCTTTCTCTATTTTATTCATAGTATGCATTTAGAAACAGTTTGCAAATTTATGCTCAAATAGCCCATCTCTGTGAAATGAAGTATTTATTTCCCCCATTTTTTTTTTTTTTTTTGTAAGGCAGTGGGGTTAAGTGGCTTGCCCAAGGCTGAGGCTGGATTTGAACCCAAGTACTCCTGACTCCAGGGCCAGTGCTTTATCCACTATGCCACCTAGCCGCCTCTCCCCCATATTGTTATACAAGAAGTATTTTACTTGTCTTTTTTGCTTTTGTGTAGGTGCTTGTAAGTGAAGACTCTGATGGCAATGGCATTGTGGCTCATTTCCCTGCCCATGAAAAGCCTGTTTGCTGTATGGCTTTTAACACCAGTGGTAAGTTGTTTTTCTGATGATGCTTTGTTAGTTTCTGAAGTTGAATTAGTTTAAGTGAGCATTCTCTAACTTCAGTGGAATACTGCTTTACTACCAAAAAATGATTTCAATCATATCAGTAATTTGCCCTCTCCTAATCTACCTTTTCTTGTTCCTATTTTTTTTTTTAGGTTTTTGCAAGGCAAATGGGGTTAAATGGCTTGCCCAAGGCCACACAGCTAGGTAATTCTTAAGTGTCTGAGACCGGATTTGAACCCAGGTACTCCTGACTCCAAGGCCGGTGCTTTATCCACTACACCACCTAGCCGCCCCATTCTTGTTCCTATTTTTATGCATTGGGATTCATTTCTAGGGTAAACCATTAATTTCTTATTGTTACTTCATTAATTTTTTTTCTAATTAGCAAGTACTTTTCTCTTCATTCCACTTCATTCCACTTCTCAAATGAGGATAGGGCAAGCAAAGCTAAAAAAAAAAAAAACCCTTGGAAGAAATATTCATGAATATGACACTTATATAACAATCAACAAAGTCATGCCTGCAAATATTTCTTAGGAGGAAGCATTCTTTAACCACAGCCCTCTGGAGTAATGGTTGTACATTTTATCAATAGTTGTTCATTTTTACAATGTTTTCAATTCTAATATAAAATATTCTGGCTCTATTCCTTTTATTTTCTATTAAGTCATGCTTGTTTACCCAGCCTTCTCTGAAATCATACCATTCTTATTTTTCTTTAAAAATTTTTTTTTTTTTTACTTTTTTGAGGCAATGGGGTTTGAGTGACTTGCCCCATATCACACAGGTAGGCAATTATTAAGTGTCTGAGGTCAGATTTGAACTCAGGTCCTCCTGATTTCAGGGCTGTGTTCTATTCCCTGTGCCACCTAACTGCCCCCTTCATCTTTTTCTATAGGACAATAGTATTCCTTCTATGTATAGCCCATAGTTTGTTTAGTTATTCCTCTATTGAAAGTCCCACCTTCGTTTCCAGTTCTTTGCCACCATAGAAAAAGACACTATAAACATTTTGTTTATATTGTTCTCTTCAGATTTCTCCCCTTCTTTGATTTCTTTGGGTGCAAAGTTCTAGCATAATTAAAATTTATGCAGAGTTTAGTAATATATTAGGAATAATTTACAATTACTTTTCAGAATATTGTACTTATTTACTCCACCAACAGTATATTAATGTGCCCATTTTCCTATAGTCCAGCCATTTGCAAATCATTGCTATTTTGTTTTTTTTGGAAAAAAGTCTTTAATTTTTTCATTGATATTTTATTGTATTTTTCCAGTTACATATTATGAAAGTTTTTCGACATTCATCTTAATATGTATTTATGTTGCACAATTTTCTTCCACCCTTCCTTCCCACCTGCCTCCCCTCAACAGTGAACGGTTTAGTGAACATTACGCTTGTACATTTGTTTAACGTGTTTACATTTTAGTCATTCTTTGGAGGAATTAGGAGTAAGAGAAAGAAAAGTATGGGAAAGGAAGGAAAAACATAAGGAAGACATTTTTGAAAAGTGAATAAACTGTTCATTCAGATTCTGTAGTTTTTTCTTTTGTTTTCTTTGTTTCATTTGTATGTGGATGTGTTTGTTCATAACTGGTCTCCCAGGGTTGTCCAAGTTCTCCGAACTGCTAAGAGGAGCTGCATCCATCATGGTTGTTGAACTTACAATGTTGTTAATGTATACTGTGTTCTCTTGGTTCTGCTCCCTTTATGAAACATTGGGTCTTGTAATTCTTTCTAAGTTTCATGTTTTCTTTTTTCTTTTCTTTCCTTCCTTCCTTCCTTCCTTCCTTCCTTCCTTCCTTCCCTCCCTCCCTCCCTCCTTCCCTCCCTCCCTCCCTCCCTCCCTCCTTCCTTCCTTCCTTCCTTCCTTCCTTCCTTCCTTCCTTCCTGACATTTAGGATAAGTGACTTGCCCAAGGTCACTCAGCTAGGTAATTATTAAATGATTGAGTCTGGATTTGAACTCAGGTCTTCCTGAATCCAGGGCCAGTGTTCTATACACTGTGCCACCTAGCTGTCCTCATTCATGATTTTTTTGAATGATTTTATTTATTTTGAGTTTTACAATTTTTCCCCTAATCTTACTCCCTCCCCCTACCCCCAACAGAAGTCAATTTTCCAGTCTTTACATTGTTTCCATGGTATACCCAAATTGAATGTGATGAGAGAGAAATCATATCCTTAAAGAAGAAACATAAAGTATAAGAGATAGCCAGATCAGACAATAAGTTATCAGTTTTTTTTCTCTAAATTAAGCCAGATCAGACAATAAGTTATCAGTTTTTTTTCCTCTAAATTAACGATAATAGTCCTTGATCTTTGTTCAAATTCCACAGTTCTTTATCTGGATACAGATGTTATTCTCCATTGTAGACAGCCCCAAATTGTCCCTGATTGTTGCATTGATGGAATGATCGAGTCCATCAAGGTTGATCATTGCCCCCATGTTGCTGTTAGGGTATACTTTGTTTTTCTGGTTCTGCTCATCTCACTCAGCATCAGTTCATGCAAATCCCTCCAGGCTTCCCTGAATTTCCATTCCTTCTGGTTTCTAATAGAACAATACTCTTCCATCATATACATATACCACAGTTTGTTAAGCCATTCCCCATTTGATTGATTCCCTCAGTTTCCAATTCTTTGCCACCACAAACAGGGCTGCTGTAAATATTTTGTACAAGTCATGTTTTTACCCTTTTTCATCATCCTCTTCAGGGTATAGACCCAGTAGTGGTATTGCTGGATCAAAGGGTATGCACATCATGATTTCTTATAGAACAATAATAATTCTTAACATTCTTATACCATAACTTGTTCAGCCATTCCCCAACTCATGGGCTTCCCCTCAATATCTATTTTTTTTGCCCCTAGAAAAAGAGCTGCTATGAATATTTTGGAACATGTGGGACTTTTCCCATTTTTTATGATTTCTTCCTGATATAGGCTTAGTATTGGCATTGCTGAGTCAAAGGATATGATCAGTATTTATTGGGCATAGTTCCATATTGTTTTCCAGAATGTTTGGGACTCTATCAGTGTTCACAACTCTATCAACAGTTCATTAATGCCCCTTTCCTCTCACAACTCCCTTAAAAAAGTCTTATGCTAATCCAATGGATGTGTGGTAGAATTTGAGAATTACTTCATTATCATTTCTCAAATCACTAGTGATTTGGAACATATTTTAAAATATGACTTTAGATATCTTGAATTTCTTTCCTTGAGAACTGTTTTTTTAATTTCCTCTGAACATTTATGAACTCAGCAGTATAACCTCCTAGAAAAACTTATTAGAATTACTAGTTCTTCTGTCTCAAAATATTTGAAAGGGAGATATATTTTTTTAAAATCTTTTAATCTCCTTTATTTCAGGAATAATTGTATGTAACTGAACAATTTGTGTGTTGTTTTGCATTCAAATATAACAGGAAAGCATTTCAAATTATTTTTAAAACAAGTTTTTATTAATATTTTCTATTTCTAACTTTATTATCATCTCACATGTATATCTCCCCTTCCTAGACCTTATTCCTGAAATTATTTGTTTAGAATATGAAAAAATCATAACATTGATTAAAATATTGAAAACATTCTAAAACATGTAATATGCAATAACTGTGACCCTTTCATATCCTTCTTATTTTCTCATTTCTTTTCATTTGAGTTCCATTTGATATTTATCATTTTGTTACATAAAGTTTATCATGCTTTACAATCAGATTTCTAGTTGCGTAAATATTGCTTTCTTCACTCTGCCAATTTTAGCCTACATTAAATCATAAACTTTCAATGCTTCTTTATTTTAATCACACACATCATTTCGTTCTGCACTGTAGTATTCCACCATATTCATAAATCAATTTTTTTTTTTTGCTATTTCGCAATTGATGTCGGACAGCTACTTGGTTTCTAGTTGTTAGCTATTGTTAAAAAAATTGCTATTAAACTTATTTTGGCGTATATTGGGAATATTTTCTTATTGATAACTTCTTTTGAATATAAACCCAGAATTGGAGTCTGTGCCTCATAGAGCTACTTTATTTACCTTATTTGTACAATTCAAACTTGTTTTCCATAATGGTTGTTCCTTTTCATGGCTTCCACCAACAATCTTTCCATATAGCCACCAACACTGAGTACTGCTAATTTTTGTAACTTTTGTCAGTTTTTAGAGAACGAGGATTCTTTTGATTTGTATTTTGCTGATAAGTGATTTGGAATATTTTTCACATAAATATACTTTTATGTTCTTTTGGGATGTATTTACATTGTTTGACCAATTAATTTTTGAGAAATAGAGTCAGATTATTTTCAGTTGTTTATATAGTTTGGATTCGAAACCCTTATCAAAGGGTTTTTCCCCATTTGACTATTTCTCTTCTAATTATTCTAAATGAATTAATGTTGTTTGTTCAGAAGCTTTTAAATTTAAAAAGTAATCAAATTTATTTTATCTTTAGTAATTTCCTCTCTATCTTGTTTGTATAAGAATATATTTCTCCTCCCTAGAAATGAGAGATGCATGATCTATTTTTCTTCTGATTATTTTTCATAGTAACACATTTGATATTAAAATCATATATAGGGGCGGCTAGGTGGCGTAGTGGATAAAGTGCCAGCCCTGCAGTCAGGAGTACTTGCATTCATTGTGAAAGTTAGATCAACTCACAGACTTTTTTAGTAGTCCAGGTGTGATGTGATGAATCCTTTTATAAAGTCAATAGTGCTGTCAGAGTTTATAAACGCATATATGAGACAAAATATGGGAGAAAGGTTTGGGACAGAAAAATAAAGTTCAATTTTGAACATTTTGATATCTATGAGCTATATAATTTAAGATGTCTAATAGGCAGTTGGAGACTAAATATCAGAGGTAGGTCAGAGATGATAGTAAATTTGAGAGTCATTAATATAGCATTGATAATTGAAACCATGTAATAGTATGGAGGGAGAAAAGAACAGGTGCCTCAGGAGTCTTTGGGAAAATCCATCATTAGCAGACATGACCTGAATGAAGGGCCTGCAAAGGCAACTGAGAAAGAACAATCAGATAGATTTGAGAATGAGAAGAGAATAATGTCATAGAGATGAGAATAATGTCATAGAGATGAGATAATCAAGGAAAAGAATGATTGACTATATTATTGGTTTTAGTGAAATCATAGAAGGATGAAGATGGAGAAAAGATCATTGTATTTGACATTTAAGAAATGATTGGTAACTTCAGAGAAAACATTTTTTGTTAAAAAGATTTTTGGCAACTAGATTTTAGAGAGTTAGAGAGTCAGAAGTGCAGAGAAGTCAGGAAGTGCAGCATACTACTTAGAGATTGACTTCTCAGGGAGTTTTCAAAAGGCTAGCTTAGAGGGATGATAGAGGGTTTTCGGAGGTTGGGGGGGTGTAGGTATTTTTTATTCCTTAGACATCTAGTAGGTAAGATGTTAGGAAGGAGATTTCTGATAAGTGGAAGTGGGAATGATAATGCAATCTCATGGAGAATATATGAAGGTAGAGTGATTGTTAAAGGGGAGGTCTACTAATGTCTTCTTAGAGGTATGACATGAGAAAGAAGGGAAAAGAAATAATTCCCAGTCAAGTAGTCTCCATTTTTCAGTGGAATATAAATCTAGGTTCTTTGTTAAGAGGGTAAAGGGATTAGGACCTGTGGGAGGCCTAAGGAAGGATAAGGAGGTTTGGTAAACCTACTTACAAGTGGCATATATCACATTACCTTGCATTAGCTTGGACCCAGATAAAATTGTCATAAATTTTTAGTAGATTCATCACATTGATTTCATGATTTTCTGCTTCTAGGATTAGCAATATCTTTACTGAAGGGTAGCCTGTGGATGGGGATCAAGGGCTAAGGCTTACCAAAGTAGGATAGTTGTAGGTTAGTAGACAAAAATTAACAAATTTTTGATCAGGTTTGTGCTGATGTTTATCTTTTCTTCTTGAGGAAGACCGATGATTTCAGGGAAGTGATGCCATGTGGATTTGAATGAGAGGGTATTCTGCTACGTTACCTGCCTTACTTTCTCCTCTGGTGTCATCTGCAGCCAGTGACCAGATATGATCAGGAAGGCTGTAGACAGCCCTGGATGCAGTGGAAGACCTTGGAATTTTAAAAGCTAGATCATCCCAGGCCACAGTTTGACTGAAGCAACATCTAGCCAGTCATTAAGGTTAAGTGAGAGAGAAAAGGAGAAAAGAGAGGCCAAGAATGAATACTTTCCCCACTCTCCTCCTCTTCCCCCCCCAAAAAAAACGACCCCCGCAAAAAAAAAACAACAAAAACCTTGTCACTGAGTTAGATGGTGTCTACCCCAAGTATGTGAAGAATTTTCCTGGTATAATGGGTGGGTGAGAACATAGTTCAGTGGCCATGGAGGCAGTTGAAGCAGGAGTTTTAGAGCCTTTAGAATTCAGTCAAACTTGAAAGATGTATAGGTCTTCCATTGCATCCTGCATCATTGCCAGTCCCCTTACCTTTTGTCCTGTGCTGTATTTGGATGTACCAGGAAGAGAACTGTGCAACTCTTCATTTTCTGTGATGTCATTGGTCCTTTTCAAAAATATAGGATAAACAAAGGATTAACCATAGTTCACAGAATGAAGTTACACATTTTCAATTAAAATATGCTCCTAGGAAAAAATTTCATTTCATCATCTCCTAGTCAGGACGTGATGATAAGAATTACTTAGAGGCACAGCTAGGTGGTGAGCAGTGGTGAGCAGCCCCTATCTTGTCTAATTAGTCAGGAGGAATAAACAAAAATACACCTAGTGTTGGAAATGGTGGCCAAGAATGCTGTCATGTAGTCACATTAGCCTATCTTTTCACAATATACTGTCAGTAAGTTGGAATTGAACACTGAAAGATGACTCAAAGACTATGGTAGCAAAATAATCTAATGCTCCCAATAATAAGATATCATCTAGGTTTTTATGCTAATTCTTTCAGAGTTGGCCCAATCTTATGGCCTTATAGCCGATGACTTCATTGGCAAGGTGTATTGCAAAAAAGTGTTAATACTTTATTCTGAAAAATCAAGACCTCTTCAATCACTTTTCAAATTTCTTCCAAATCTAAAACCTATGACTCAATGAAATTACTGTAAACTAAACCAAATAATTTTTAATATATAATGTTTTTTGTTAATCAAATAGTTAATATGTAATGTTCTAAGTAACTCTTTTTTTGTTTGTTTTTTGCAAGGCAGTGAGGTTAAGTGACTTGTTCAAGATCACATAGCTAAATCTGATGTCTTAAGTGTCTGATGCTAGATTTGCATTCAGGTTGTCCTGACTCCAGCGTCAGTGCTTTATCCACTAGTGCACCACCTAACTACCCTTCTAAGTAACTCTTATCATTATGTGATGATTATGAGATAATGAAATGAAATTTTATCCTAGTAGTGGTTTTTAATTGAAATTGTGCAGCTTTTATAGTTAAATATCTTTTGTTAGGTATTTAAATAGACAGAAAATGGAAAAATCATGACTAATGTAATGTTAATTGGGATTGGTTTAGTCACCTTAGCTAAGAAACTTGGGTAAATTACATACAGAAAGTACATATTACTATGGAGAGAGTTGTCTTTAAATAGAAGATATTTGTGAAAAAGCCTGTAAGACCTTTGTGTTCATGGCAGATTGCTCAGAATTATACTTGTAACGCTAAAAGAGAGTAGGAGTAGAAACAGCTCAGTTAAGCTCCAAAAGAATGAATAACTTCAGAATACATCTATCCTGGAGGAAAAAGCAAAAATACCTTTCTCTCCTCCCCCATCCCCCTCAAGAAAAAAACCACTACAAAAAGGCTCATAAAAAATAAACTTAAAACAAATATATTTCAATTTGCATTCAAAATATCAGTACTTTCGGGGCAGCTAGGTGGCGTAGTGGATAAAGCACCAGCCTTGGAGTCAGGAGTTCCTGGGTTCAAATCCGGTCTCAGACACTTAATAATTACCTAGCTGTGTGGCCTTGGGCAAGCCACTTAACCCCATTTGCCTTGCAAAAACCTAAAAAACAAAAAAACAAAAAAAATATCAGTACTTTCTCTTGAAATTTATAGTGTTTTTCATCACAAGTTCTTTGTAATTGTGTGGGATCATTCATCCTAGGAATTGTCTTGGATAGTTCATTCACAATTAATGATCATAGAATATTGATATTAAAGAGTACAATTTTCTAGTTCTATTTCCTTCACTTTGCATCAGTACATATGTTTTCCCAGGTTTTTCTGATAGAATCCTGCTTATCATTTTTTAGAGAGCATAGATTTCCATCACTATTGTATATCTCAACTTTGTTTAGATATTCCCCAAATGATGGGCATATCCCCTCAATTTCCAATTCTTTGACTTCACAGAAATATAATTATATAGAATTTTCCTTTTTTTTTTTTTTTTTTTGCAAGACAGTGGGGTTAAGTGATTTCCTCAGGGTCACACAACTACATAATTATTTCGATTTTGAACTCAGGACCTCCTGACTCCAAGGTTGGTGCTCTATCCATTGCAACACCTAGCTACCCCAGTTTTTTTCCTTTTGAGGGAATTCTCCTTGGAATATAGACCCCCAGGTAGATGTCCTTAGACATCTTGAAAACTCAACATACCTGATTTCAAAGGCATTCATCTTTCTGAAAACCTTCCCTTCCTCCTAATTCCCCAATTATTATTTCTTTCTTCTTATATCTTTCCTTCAGTGTAGTCTGTGGTTCAATACAATCCCATTTTTCTATTAAAAGCTTTTCTTGGTCCCCCTTAATGCTACCATCTTTTGCATTTTAATTTTCTCTCACCTGTCCCTTATGCATTTTGTTGGTACATTTATTTTTTTCATATTGTCTCTCCTATAAACTGTGAACTTCTTAAGATCAGGTACTGTTAGGGTGGCTAGGTGGAGCAGTGGATAGAGCACCAGCCATAGAGTCAGGGGTACCTGAATTCAAATGTGATCTCAAACACCTAATAATTACCCAACTGTGTGGCTGTGGGCAAACCATTTAACCCCATTTGCCTTGCAAAAACCTAAAAAAAAAAAAAAAAAAGATCAGATACTGTCTTTTCTTTTCACCCCCCAGCTTTTAGCAGACCACCTGCCACACAGGAAGTGCCTCTCCTTTGAAACATTTTTCTGGAGTCCATTTTTTTAAGTCTTTACAATTTTTAGAATCTTTCCCTTGTGATGAAGATTGTTCCCCCTCCCCCCATTCTCATCCCATGTCGCCTCTTCTCCCCTAAAACAAAAATTTATCAAAATATTCTCAAGTATCTTTGTGGATAGAAGTGAAATAATTTTGTTGACATGATTAAAACACATTAAACTTTTCTTAAATGTTCTGAGAGTAAAATAGTGTTAACCAAGCAAAAAACTACAAAAATAGCACAATTTTTCTTTTACATACTATTTTAAAAATTTAAGTCCTGGGTTAACCAATGGTACCTCCTTCCTCCAACTTTTCTCAGAATAGTATTTTGAAATTTCTTGTGCTCCTAATGGTCTAATTCATTTAACTCCGTAGTTATTCTGTGTGTTTGGTCAAGGGATTTTCATAGGTTATATAGTGGGGCCACTTCCAGCAATAATACCTATTACAATACTTTTAACAAGTTTTGGGAAGTTTATAAAAAAGCTCAGAACCCACTTTACTAGGTTTCAGCTTAATTCTTCTTAGTGATTTTTACAAATTCCATCTGTGTAACTCAAATTGGTTTTTTTTGACTATCATTTTTGCACTGATCTTTACTCAGAAATTCTTTATTTTACAGGAATAGATTTGAATGTGATAATTATGTTCCAAAAATGTCATTAACTGTATGTTAGAAATTCTGAGGAGCACAAAGCTATCTACCTTTTACCATTGAGCTGTAGAACAGAACAAAACAATCTCCTGGGTAGTGTTAAAGAATACTGTAAAATTTATGTGATGGAATAATAGTTCAAAATGAGTTGAAGACAAAATGCTGGTTGGTGGATTGGCTGGCATGCATTCATTGGTGTATGGACTCTATTCATAGAAGAGAAATTAAAGGATACTGTTAAACAGAGTTGTGAAACATCTAGTCCCACCCACAGCTGTATTTAGTTTGTTTTTCAGTTTCTCATTGCCTTTCTTGTTTATTAGCTGTGACTCTGACTTCAAAATTAAAAGAAATATTTTAATGGCAGTGTTTATGATTTTGGCAAGGAGAAGGAGGGACTCAAGGCTCAGATCTGCGCAGGATGGTAAGGGTGGGGCTAGGTGATTTCATTATACTCTTCAGTCTTGGTGGATGCCCTTTAAGTTATATAGTGGAGAAATAGCATGTCCTTTCTGATTATAGGAGCAAAATGTATAAGGATTTTAGTTGATAAGTCTATAGTAGAAGCTTCCCTCTTTGGCCTGTATTTTAAGCTTCATTAACTCAGTATTTTGGGTTCTGTTCTGAGGATAAAGTGAAAAAATGTTATCACTTAATATTTGGTTTGCCCAACTGTAGACAAAGCTCAGAAAAATAGAATAACAACAAAGCCATTTTTCCCAGATAGCACTCATTTTCCTGTAACATTTGTACTAAGCCTTTTAGCTAGAAAATTTTAGATGTATTGCTAAATATTTTCCTAATGGGCAAGTATATTTATTTATATATGTATGTATGTATCTTTTGATCCTTACAGCAATCCTGCAAGGTGGACATTCTTGTCCTTCCCAGTTTTGGAGTTGGAGAAATAGAGGCAGATCAAAGTTAAGGCATTTATCTTATGTCACACAGGTAGTTGGTATCAGATTTTAACTGGTTCCAAACCCAGTGCTTTTTCTATAGTATCACATCACTGCCAAGTTCATTTCGAACTTGGAGAGTGGAGGTTTCATGAAATTTTATGAAATGTTGCATACCATAATTCTGAAAACTGGAGGTTGAATCTAGATTCCTGAGAGCTGTAATTATCAGAATTAAGGGTTTGTATTCTTTTCCCAAATCAGTTAGGTGGAATCTGCTAAAGTTTGTTAAATAGAGACTTGACTTGGTCAGACAGAAGTGTTTGTCTCAGATACCATTTTAAAACTTTTGAAGAGGGACAGTAATTTGGAGATTTGTAGCATTTTAGGAAAAAAGTGTTGAACTAGGATGGCAAACATGAATAGAGTGAGAGTAAGAATGCAAATCATATTGGATTGGTAATATCAACATAACTTTGGTACTTTAGAGGATTGTGAGTTGAAGAATGAGTGGTATAAGTCTGAACGATTTTTATAAAAATAGCTAAAACAGCTTTCATAGAGTATATCATAGATTTTGCTCATATTTTGTGTAATTTAATTATTAATTAATTTAAGTATAATTATATATAATATACATAACAATATATAATTATAATTAAATTTTTTCCATATAATTTGCACTTGGAATTGCTTTTATATTTAGTTGAAAGAGTTTTTATATCTTATATTTGATATAAAAGAAATTCCTAAAATGATTTGTAGGTAACGTTAAGCTTATTTTGTATTCTGTGTTTGCTTATAAATATATTCTGTTGAAAGAAAATTTTGAGTAAAGTTCTATACCTTTTTATTCAAGCAGTCATTCAAAATGACCAAGTTTAATTTATGTCAAGTCTAAAAGCATGATTAAATATTGGGAAAACATTTATCATATTTAAAATAAAATATCCTAAACTATATTATTTCAATAGATATGCTTAAAAATAAAAAAGTGTCTGCATAAAGATACTTTTTATATCATATTTTAATGTGTCTTATTTCTTTCTCATCTTATTACTATTACTAGCATTTCTAGAACTGTGCCAAATTGTAATGAAAATTCTTAATTTTACTCAAAAGTTTTATGTATTCCTTTGCTATATGATTTTTTTTAGGTTTTCTTTTTTGCAAGGCAAATGGGGTTAAGTGGCTTGCCCAAGGCAACACAGCTAAGTAATTATTAAGTGTCTGAGACCGGATTTGAACCCAGGTACTCCTGACTCCAGGGCCGGTGCTTTATCCACTGCGCCACCTAGCTGCCCCTTGCTATATGATTTTGATAACTTTCCTGATTCCTTATTTTTTTATTTTAGAAAACTCTGTAAATTTACAAACATCAAAATAAACTCTCAAAAAAGTACTGTATTTTCTCATAATAGTAGCAACAATCTAGGTACAATAATAGAAATATAGCTTTCTAAATAATTATAAAATGTGTCAAGTATCTGGAGATCAATCTACCAAATCACATGAAATAATTTGCAAAGTACACCTTAAAGACATAAGGACAGTTTAAATAGCTGGAGATTTTTTCGATGTTTGTGGCTATTCGGTGTCAATGGAATAAAAATGATAATAATACCAGAATTAATTTTGTACTTTTAATCTCTGTCAAAGTAGAGTTATATTTTTATAGAACTTGGTAATATAATGGCAAAATTAATTTGGAAAAACAAAAGCTCTTAGAATTCTAAGAGGAAATTATGAAAAGAGGTACAGATGAACAACGAATACTTCCTATTCTTTTATAAAGCTATTTTATAAAACATAAGTCATCAAAACCATCTTGTATTTGTTAGTAAATGTGAGAAAAATCAGTGGAATAGACTAGGCAAGGAGAATCAGAAACAATAGCATTCCATAAGCTTGTTTCTGACCGAATGGAAAATGTAAAATTATTTCATGAATACCTTTCTAAATTTCTGGGAAAAATTGGAAAGAAAATTAGCAGAAAATTTATTTAGACCAGCATTTTTTACCATATACAGCAATTTGTTTTGCATTGGTATATGATCTTAGTATAAAAGATCATCATGTAAAAAAATTAGAAGCAAAAGATTTCTTATAACCCTCAGAGCTACAAATAGGAGATGAATTTTTAATCAAACTAGGAATGCTAGCAATTTCAAAAAAAACATTAAGTAGATAGAATTGATTACTAGATACTAAATGCAAAGTTGATCTTAATACTATAGGTCATACTACAACATATACCTTTCACAGCTATATAGAAATGGATTTTTAACTGGACAGGGGAAAAAGCAATTACAAAAAAGTAAAATTACAAAATTACAAATTATAAAGTAATAACATAATTAAAAATTCCAAATTAAAAATGCAAAAGGTAAAATTCATGACTGTATGAAACTGAAAAATATTGGCATTGGCAAAATTAATGTATGTAGGACAGGAAGGGTAACTGTTAAATGGCAAAAAAATCCTTGCATGAAATTTCTATGGTAACAGTTTGGTACTGAAGATATGGAAATGATACATATATATAATGTTTATGCATGGTTATAAAACACACATATGTACTTATACATTTATATACATGTGCATTATATGTGAAATCATTCCTCATTAGATTCATTGTCATGGGGTATAAGTAATCATTCAAAGAAGAATTGCAATGTTTCTGTTTTTGTTTGAGAACAGGCCAGGTTCTGATAAAAAATGTGTCACAAAGAGAGCATGAGCAGGTGTGTTTCTTTTTTTCTTTGGTGTTGGGTAATCCTTTACTTATAGTGACTTAATATTATTTTTGTTAACTCCTCTTTCATTCTAGAAGAATTCTTGTTTCATGTTTATGTGTGAAGCAATAATGGTAATAACTGAGCAGATTTCTCATAAAATTCACCTATTTCTTAACTGGAAACACAGTTATACAAAATCAAAGCTACAATAGAAGATGTTCATGAGAAACACCATATTCTTAGTCAGATCAGCAGGCATTTTGCATTTTTCCCTGATTCACCATGTTTCCTTATGTATAAAACACACCTTAATTTTGGGAACCCAAATTTGGAAAAAAATCTATCACATAAAGCTACTGAACTCAACTTTTATTCATCATAAAATTCATACAATTCCTCATCACTGTCAAAACTCACGTGCTTTAGCTCATCCTTATCTGTGGCTGATGATGAATCATTGACTCTGACTGCTCTCCTGCATGTGCTCTGGGCCTGTGGTTGACCACATGCACTCCCTGGACAAGTCTGGTGCGTAGACACATGCTTAGTTCATTCCATTTCAAGAACCTGAAACACCAATTGTGTCCTCCTTTGAAATTAGGAACTTCTTTTTCATCACCTTTGTGGACCCAGGAAGTCCATTTACTCTTTGCTTTTTAATCCATCATTTCAGTTCTCTCTCTAGATCAGGCCATTCGACTGACTTGCCTCTCATGGCCTTCTTCTACAGTGGCAATAGGGTTTCTTCTTCAGGCAACCAGCCTCAGATTGTTTTTCTCGGTTGGTGGAGGACCAAACTTATGTTCAACAGCATAGTTTCCATTCACTTTTGCAAATTGGATCACTTTGAACTTGACTTCGGTATTGTATGGAAATTTCCGGTCAGAATGTGGCAAAATGTGACCTAATATGCCGGTAACAAATGTGAAACAATGAGTGCAAAGACAACAAGCACAAAAAGTGGGAAATACAAGTGAAAAAATCTACAACAGTGAACACAAAAGCAAGCATGAGAAAGTAGGAATGCAAGTAAAAAAAAATCTACAACTACTGTATAAGACACTCCCAGTTCTTAGGCCTCAAATTTTTCGAAAAAGGGTGTGTTTTATACATGGGGAAATAGAGTAATTGCTAAATAGGACATCCCATCTACAAAACTGAGCATTCTTTTGCAGAGATGCCTGTTGAACTTTATTGAGCCATGATTTTGTAGAATTGTCTTTGAGATCATGTATTTCACTCTCAGGTTTCAGTATTTTCCCAATATGCTACAAAGAAGATTTATTCTAGATTAGGCAGACAACTGTATGACCATTTTGCAGGCATGTTTTTAAGGGGACTGTTAATTTAGACTATTGAAGTCTCCCGTAGTTATCTTATTCTATTATATCATATAAGCTCATTGTTCCTTATGTAAAGTCTGCTTTTGAAGTTACTGTGATGTCTGCTGGTGATACATCATATGTATGTCTTGCAGTAGTCAAGAAACTACAATGAAGAAAGAAGTAAGGATAGTAGTGGTGGCTTTCTCTGCACAAATCTAAACAAGTGAATCTTTTTTTTTAATTGAAATTTTATTTTTCCAATTACATGCTATGGTAATTTTTCCGCATTCATACATTTGCAAATTTATGAGCTATGCATTTTTTACCACTCCCTTTTCTCCTCCTTCTCACAGCTGTGAACAGTCTGAAAAAAGTTGTAAAATAAAAAACAAGAAGGAAGAAAATAAACACAAGGAAGTTAAGAAGGTGAATAGAATCTTAAAAATTCTTAGGGGAGAAACTAACATAAAAACCTCTTATAATCAAATGGAGAAAGGCAGAAATATTAAATATATGCTTTTCAGATCTTGATGCAATAAAAATTACATATAATAAAGGGCCATGGAAAGATGAACCAAAAATGAATTGGAAACTAAATAACCTGATCTTAAAGAATGAGTGGATCAAACAACAAATCATAGATATAATCACTGATTTCATCCAGACAAATTCTGGACAAACTACAATTTATGACTTACAGCCAAACTGTTTTTAGGGACAATTTTATATCTCTAAATGCTTATATGAATACTAAAAAGGAGGAGATCAGTGAAAGGTAGAAAAGAGCAAATTGAAAACCCTCATTAAATGCCTGATTAGAAATTCTGAAAATCAAAAGAGAAATTAATAAAATTGAAAGCAGTAAAACCATTGATCTAATAAATAAGAGGTGGTTTTAGGAAAAAAAAATAATAGACTGAACGAATCTCTAGTTAATCTGACAAAGAAAAAAGAAAGATAAAAACCATAATGCTAGTATGGAAAATGAAGAAGTTGAACCTATCACCAATGATGAAGAAATTAAATTCAGAGCTATTTTGACTAACTCTGTGCTAATATATTTGACAACTTGAGTGAAATATATGAATATTTACAAGAAATATAAGCTACTGAGTTTAACAAAAGAGGAAATAAAATACTTGATTGAAAAACCCATTTCAGAAAAAGAAATTGAGGAAACCATCAATAAACTCCCTCGGAATCAATTTCCAGATCTAGATGGATTTACAAGTGAATCCAAACATTTAAGGAACAATTAATTTGAGTTTTATTTATTATTGATGTATTATTGATTTAGTCAGTTATGCTGATATTTTAAAATTAATGTTTTGTTTTTCCAGTTACGTTATGAAAATTTTTCAACATTCATTCACTTGCTTATTTATGTTACTTAATTTTTTCCCACCCTCTCTTCTCACCCCCCTCCCCTCAGCAATAAACAGTCTAGTGAATGTTTTATATGCATATTTGTGTTTAGCATATTTACATAATAGTCGTTTTGTGCATGAGGAAATAGAATTAAGGGGGGAAAAAAAGAAAACCATGGAATAGGTAGGAAAAATATGAGAGAATTAAAAAAAAGTGAACATGGTGTTCATTCATATTCTTTATGTTTTTTTGGTTTTTGTTCTTTGGCTTTTTTCCCTCTGAATATGGATGGTAATTGTCCATAGTAGGTCTCCCATGAGCAACTACATCTGTCATAGTTGATCAACTCACATTGTCGTTGTTAATGTGTATAGTGTTCTATTGGTTCTGCTCTCTTCACAGAGTATCAATTTGGGTAATTTTTTCTGTACTTCTCTAGGGTCTAACCATTCATGGTTTCTTACAGAGCAGTAGCATTTTATAATATTCATATTCCATAACCTATTCAGCCATTCTGCAATTGATGGACATCCCCATACCTTCCAATTCTTACATGTGGGAGTTTTCTCATTTTTTTATGATTTCTTCCGGATATAGGCTTGGTATTGTTACTGCTCAGTCAGTGGGTATGATCAGTTTTATTATTCTTTGGGCATAGTTCAATATTGCTCTCCAGAATGGTTGAATTAGTTTACAACTCCACCAACAATCCATTAATGTCCCTATCTTTCCATAACCTTTCCAACATTGATCATTTTCCCTTTTTTATCATCTTAGCCAATCTAGTAAGTTTGAGCTGGTACTTCATAGTAGCTTTAATTTGTGTTTTTCCATTCAGTAATGATTTGGATCATTTTTTCATAAGATTTTATATATATATATATATACATATATATATATATATATAAAATTTTAATTTCTTCATTTGAAAACTCCCTTTTCATATCCCTTTGGGAATGACTTGTAACCTTATAAATTTGATCTAAAATTCTTTCCCAGTTTTCTGTTTTCTTTCTAATCTTGACTGCATTGATTTTATTAGTGCAAAAACTTTTTCAGCTAATATTGTCAATCATCCATTTTGCAGTTTATAATGTACTATATTTCTTGTTTGATTATACATTTCTCCCTTT
Source organism: Macrotis lagotis (assembly GCF_037893015.1). NCBI lineage: Eukaryota > Metazoa > Chordata > Mammalia > Peramelemorphia > Peramelidae > Macrotis > Macrotis lagotis. The sequence goes on from NC_133659.1 coordinate 170,011,322, forward strand.
TCATAGATTCAAAATTCTTTTAAATAATTCTTTTTTTAATTTGTTGTTTTTCACTGGAAAATAGTATAATAAGAACTAGACATAGACCTACACCTCACACCCTATCCCAAAATAAGGTAAAAATGGTACAGGAATTAGACATAAATGGCAATACACCATAGACTAATTGAACAGATCATGAAATACTCTATCTGTTGAATCATGGAAAGGGGGGAGTTTTTTTGACCAAACGAGAAATAGAGACCATTATTAATGACAAAATGGATGATTTTGACTGTATTAAATTAAAAAGTGTTTTTCACTTATAAAATTAGCATAACCAAGATTAGAAGGAAAACAGAAAACTGGGAAACAATTTTCACAGGTGGTGTTTCTAATAAAAGACTCATTTCTAAAATAGATAGAGGACTGTATTAAATTTATAAAGATTACATGTGGTTCTTAAATCATAGCAGAGGGAAGAATATAAAGACAGTGAAAAAGAAAAATTTTTAATGAGTGAGGATATCATTAGTTCATCTAAGGGACCAATAAATATATAGGATTTAGAAGGTGATTTGTCAACTTTGGGTGATGATTTAGGATCAGAATTTATTTTCTTATTTTGCAGTGTAAAAGTAGATCAATTTATTTGTTATGAATGGTTCTATAATCCATTTTGGGAACTTAAGAAAGATAGAACAGAAATATTATTGTCATTCACAGCTCAATTCATTGAAGGAATTTGTCAAGCTTTGAACAGAGTTAACTTGCAAATCATGACTTTGCTTGATTAGTGTGTCATGAAGCAAGAAGGCTATAAATGTCCATAGCCTGGGGCTCTTCTAACTTATTTAGGAAATTTTTTAATTGACCAGAGGCAGGGCATACTGTTACTTGGATAAAAAAAAACACCCAACTGTCCACATGTAGTCAACCTGATTAAAAATCATTACTAAATACTTAATTTTGTAGGGGGTATATTTTTCTTTTCTTTTCTTTGTTTCTTTTGTTTGTTTTACAAAGCAAAGGGGTTAAATGATTTGCTCAGGGTCACACAGATGATTCTTAAGTGTCTTAGGTCAGATTTCAATTCAGGTCCTCATGACTCCAGGTCTGGTGCTCTATCCACTGCACCGTCTAACTCTCCCAGGTAATACTTTTTTCATGTTACATTTGTCCTAACTTATAAGTCTGTTCTTGACTTTTAAAGATGTAATTATTTTGCTTTGCATTTGAACTTATTTTTTGAGATTTCACTGTATTTTAATCCAGAGATGTTCTTGAAGAAGAGGTATATCCTGCTCTCTTCATTTTGTACATGTAAGGTTGTCTAAAGAAGAGTTGAAGCATTTTATTCTACGTTAGCCATATGGTGAATTAGTTATTGGGGCCATCAGAACTGAATCTCCAAGAATTCCAACTCCCAGATGATTTGTAGTTTGTATGAGCAGTACCCCTTTTTCATATTGTTGGTATGAACTACTATCTCTCTGATTTTGTTTAATGTCAGATCCTAGAGATGTTGAAGAGTGTTGAGCATAATAGATATAAATTGACTGTGGTATTAATATAGAAATATGATTGTGTGGAACTCGAAGCCAGTCATCCTCAGGAACAGGTGGTGCAATTCTACCACTGAATCAAAAATACTTGGAATTTCTTGCACTAAAGGTACATTTTATATGTGTAATTGAGAGAGACTAAATTGGGCATGTTATTAATTATACAGCCTTTGACATTAAAAAAGATGAGTGTTGGTTTTTATCAGTCAGGAAAAGGGAAACAGAAGTTGAAAACTTCCATCATGATGAAATAAGTTTCTGAAAAAAAAATTTCTAATTTTAATTTAGTAAATAATTCATCTGCTTTCTAAAGGTGTTACTTCTACCACTTGAGCAACTGAGAGCTGTGAAGTGCAACACATCTACGTTTTAAATAATTATCCCTCTTGGCATGGAAAGAGCTTTTCCAACCATTAATAACAGGAAAATGAATGTTAGACCTGCAGTAAAATAGATTAAACTGTGTACCCCTTTGGATGCTTGACTGCATCTTTAACAGACCTGAAACTCCTCTAGTTACATAAATGCTGTATATTGAAATGTGATGGTGGTCTTGGGTTAATAGTTAAAGAAGTTTTAATTAGAATTTTTGCACACAAAATTCCCCCCCCCCCCCCCTTGATCATAGCAAGTAGGCAGAATAGTAGTGTGTCTTGATCGCTTGATTGCTGGAAGTGTCTATAATGTTTGACAGATGAACTGATTGGGCACCTGGCATTTTTCTTGTCTTCTCTGTGAACCTCTGGATTGTCCCTGCCAGGCATATACATTCCGGGTCTGTGTTGTTGGTAGGATAATTTCAAGGATTGGTTGCCATGTGTTTTTGTTTTTGTTTTTTAAGTTCAAGGGTGGTTTTTTATTACAGTTTTGCTCTAGTTTACCCCATAATTTTGTAAAGTCGTTCCTTTTAACTTTTGGCATATTATATGAATTATTCCTTAGAGTTTTAATTATCTGTTGTTCAGTATCTCCTTATTATACTTTAACTTTGTTTTTCAAGGAGCACTATTAAAATTAATGTTAATAGGATGATATGACATATATCTTCAGATGCATGCTTATGCTAGAGTCTTTCTTATTTAATTTTCATGCCTGAGTGCAAATACTTGAAATAAAATAAAATTTGTCATCACATTGAAACATAGGATTGACTCTTCTTTTGAAGTCCAGTCAACAAACATCTATTAAGTGCCTACTGTTTGTCTGACATATTGTTAATCTGTGAGCATAAATAGAAAGGCAATCTCAAAGTACTTGCAGTCTAATAGGAGAAACTTCATGCAAACTACTGGTCACAAAAAAGATATAGAAAGATACACTAAAAATAGTCACCACAGGGAGTGAAAAGTGATTAAGAGTAGATGGAAGAGGGTTCTTGTAGATTGTGTGATTTTTTTTTTGGTTAGGAATGCTCAGACACAGAGTTGAGGAGAGAGAATTCCAGGCAGGAAAGAGAGACAGTTAAATGAAGTAGTTAGGAATTGAGGATGTTGTAAGAGGTCAGTGTTTCTAGATTTCAGAATACACTGAAAGGATTAAGCTAGAAGAAGATTGAAAAAGTAGGAGAAATAAGTTAATGGATTTCTTAATGACTGGACTTGGATGTGGAATATAGGAGAGAGTGATTAATAAGGACAGAAAGTAAAATTGACAGGTCTGCCTGGGCATTTGATAGTGCTGAAATCCCACCTTTCCCAATAGTTCCTAAATTCATTTGCTTTCCCTCTATTAATTTTTCCTACTAATCTTTTATATAGACTATTGGGCATTTTTTTGGTTTGCTTATGCCTTTAGATTGTGACCTTCTTCAGGTCATCTGACTCTTGCCATTCTTTGTGTTCATTGTGATTAAATACTATCCTCCTGACTCTAACCCTAACTCACATCCCTTTTCCTGTTTTATCACCTGTAACATGTCGACTCTTATTCTCCCCACGCACAAATCTTATCCTCTTCCTTATTTCCCCATTACTATTGAATCAATTAGTTAGTCATTAAGTATATTTTAAGTGGGGAGTCACTTTACCCCATTGCCTTGCAAAAACCAAAACCCCAACCAAATAATCTCTCCTGGATCTGTTTTTCAGATCAGTTGTTTTTCCATGAGATATTTCACACTTTCTTCTAGTTTTTTATTCTTTTGCTTTTCTTTTATTGTTTCTTGATATTTCTCCATTCTACATTTAAAGGAGTTATTTTCTTCAGAGAGCTTTTTTTGTCTCCTTTTCCATCTGACTAGTTCTCCTTTTTTAAAAGTATTCTTCTCCCCATTGACCTTTTGGACTGGTTTTTCCATTTGACCCAAGCTAGATTTTATGTTTGTTTGTTTGTTTGTTTTTGCAAAGCAAATGGACTTCAGTAGCTTGCCCAAGGCCACACAGCTAAGTAATTATTAAGTGTCTGAGGCCGGATTTGAACTCAGGTACTCCTGACTCCAGGGTTGGTCCTCCATCCACTGCGCCACCTAACTGCCCCCCCCCAAGCTAGTTTTTAAGATTTTTTTCACTATTTTTTTTTTGTTTCTCCACCAAGATTTTGACTTGGTTTTCATGATTTTCCTGCATTGCTCTCATTTTTCTTCCCAGTTTTTCCTCTGCCTCCCTTTCTTGATTAATAAAATCTTATTTGAGCTCTTCCATAGACTTAGACCAATTCATAGTTTTCTTGGAGGCTTTGGATACAGAAACTTTGACTTTGTTATCTTCTGAGTGTTTATTTTTATCTCCCAAGGGATCAAGCTAACCATATTAGATTCAGATTCTTTTTCTTCTGTTGTTTGCTTATTTCTCCAGCCTTTGACCAGATTTTAACTCTTTGTTAAGATGAGACTCTCCTTCCAGGGTAGAGGATGCACTTCTGCAACCTTTTGAGGGTTTTGGGGAACCCCTGCCACCCGGGACTTCAATTCCTTCAAGGTCTTATGAGAGGCTTTGACTGCTCTCCTGATCTGTGCTGTGGTCTGGATGACTTCTGCCCTGGAGCTATGAGGAGAGTCCCTGTTCTGCTTTGGCATTATGGGGCCCAAGACTGCATCATGTATCTGAGTATGACCAAATCAACAGAGTCCTGCTGCAGGGATAGCAGAGAGACCTCAAGAGTCTCCCCTGAGTCCCTTACCATGTGTGGGCTTAAGTGCTCTGGAAGCAGCTGCTGGGTGACTCTATAAGTTCCTGGGGTGGGGCTGTGCTGTGGCCTACACTGGCCTGGACTCTAGGCTTACTCTGGTGTGATAGTTTTTCCTCATTGATCTTGAAAGTTGCTCCTGGGTTGAAAGGTCTGGAAGCTGTCCACTGCTCTGTACACAGGTGCCTCAAAGGCTGTTCCTGGATGGCTAGTGCTGGTTTCCTCTGGTGGCCATGGCTGATGGGTGAGGGCTGTACTTTGACCCTTTCCAACACTAATAGAATAGACCCTTCCTGCAGATCTTATAAGTTGTTTTGAGCCAGAAGATTGTTTTACTCAGGCTTTCTGTGCTTCTAGAATTTGGTTAGAGTCATAATTTTAAAGCATTTAAAGTGTTCTGTAGGAGAGCTTCTGAATTTCCTGCCTCTACTCAATCATCTTGGCTCTGCTGCTCTGGTTGCCTTTTTTTATGGAGATTTGTCTCTTTGATGCATTAATAGATCCTTTAATAAATTTTATTTATTTACTTTTGCTTTTAAAATACATTCCTTTTGTTTCATTTTTTTCCAGTTACATGCAAAAATGGTTTTCAGTATTCATCCTTCAACAAGTTTTTGAGGTTTTCATTTTCTCCTACCCTTCCTTCCTTTCCTTCCTCCCCATGACAGGGGACAATCTGATATAGGTTGTATATATAAAATCATGTTTAACATATTTCCACATTATTCATGTTGAGAAAGAAGAATGGGAAAGAAACAACATAAAAGAAGTTTTACTAAGTGAACATAGCATGCTTTGATCTGCATTCAGAAGCAGGTGGCATTATTTGTAAAAGATCTCTTCAGATTGTCCTTGTGCACTAGCCTACATTTATTATGGTTAATCACCTCACAGTGTTGCCTTTAATGTGTCCCTGTTCTCCTGGTTCTGCTTACTTCACTCAACATCAGTTCATGCAAGCTTTTCCATTCTTTTCGAAAATCTGGCAGAGCAATAGTACTATATAGCATTCTTATAGAGCAATAGTACTATATAACATTCATATACCAGAACTTGTTCAGCTATCCCCAAATGATGGGCCTCCCCTCAGTTTCCAATTCTTTTTCACTACAAAAAAAGCTTTTGTAAATATTATTGTACATGTGGATCTTTTTTATAAGTAAAATTTCCTCATTTGTTATTAGTTTTGATTATTTTATAATGAGATACCTGCAGAGGTAAAGAAACTTTTTAGAGGCATTTGTAAAAACCAGTAATATGGTTAGCTTTTCATTTGATTGGTGAATCTATCTATCTATCTATCTATCTATCTATCTATCTATCTATCTCTCTATCATCTATCTATCTATCTATATCTTTTTCTATGAAACTTTAGATTATAATTCTTGCTGTCTGTTTATATTTTTATAATTAAAATTTTACAAATAAATAAAATTGTGCATTTTGGCTTCAAGAGATATGATAAACAGGGTAGAAAATACAGAAGACCAGCAGTTGTTATTTGTTTTTCTGAGTCAATATCATCTTAACAAGATGTTTATAAAATATCTGTTTTTTAAAATTAGAAGGAACCTCAAAATCAATTTAGAATTGATTCCAGAAGCTGAAAAAAATGAGTATTGGTTATCTGGCATTTATGTGAATGTCACCTCTGTAATGCGGGATAATATTAAGATTGTCCAGCTTCTGGAAAATGATAAATCGCTTCCATTTGCTTTTTGTTGTTTTAGGGGTTGAGAGAGGATGCATTCTCTTGATATAATATAAAGTCATCATCATTTTGAAACAGTAGTGTTTAAAAAGGCACTGTCTTTTAATTTGTTCATTATTTTCTTATATTAGCTATTTCCCAATGTTAATATATATCCAATTTATCAAAAGTTATACTTTAAAATCCTTCTTTTTTCTCAGAGACATTCATGAAGAATTGGTAATAGAAATTATTTAAAATTCTTTTTTTTTAGAATAATCAGATTATTTGTTCCAATAAACTGATAATTATTCAAAAATGGTGATATTTTTGGACTTGGTACAGAATTTGTGCACAAAATTTGAAGTCTGACTACCTTTCAGAACTTTGAAGATTTGATCAGCTCTCTAAGCTTTATCCACTTCTGTCCTATGACATGATGTTAATTTTGCTTGTTGTGCCCTGTACATACAGTCCATAAAAGTCTACTTTATATACAACACAAAATTTAATAGATATTTGAAGGAGGTTTTAATCAGTCACTAATTCACTAAACCTCTTTTATGATAATTTTATTTCTAACCATTAATTAATTTTTAAAAGTGTTTTATTTATTTAAGGCAACATGGTTAAGTGATTTGTCCATGGTCATACAGCTAGGTAATTATTAAGTGTCTAAGGTCAAATTTGAACTCAGTTCCTCCTGACTCCAGGGCTAGTGCTTTATCCACTGTGCCACCTAGCTGCCCACAACCATTAATTTATAATCATCACTGACAAGACTTTAGAACAAACCTTCATCATTATTATTACTTGGAATCTAGTTTGAGTCTCCTACATTATCTCCTGATTAAATTTCTCTGTATCTACTTCACAATCATGTCCTTTTAAACGCCTTAAAAATCATGCTCTCATCATAGCTGTCTTGCTAAAATCAGCTGTATTTTTTCATTATTACTTAAGATAAAGTATATAAGATCCTTAGATTTCCATTTGGTGTTTGTTTTTTTTTAAACAGTGTGAAGCCAGTCTTTCCTAACATTTTCTTTGCTATATCCTTCCATCATGATTCTGATTCTTTAGGTAGATGTTAATCTTCAGCTTATTGTCTTCTGATTAGGTTTTATCTATTACTGCTTTGTTCTTTGCTTGTACTATTTTCCTTTCTGTAATATCCTCATCCTTACTACCTATCCAATACCATATATATTTTTCAAGGCCCACTTCAAATCCTACTTTTACCATGCCTTAGCCAAACATATTTTTCCCCTTTTTAATTTTCTGTCATGAAAAGAACATTTTAGTTCATGTAGTCATTCCCTTATCACCTTTCCAACTTGCTAATAGTACTGATCATTTAAGAGCTTCTAGAATATCTTCAGTAATAATTATTTAATTAATTTTTGCTGGGCTGTTTTAGAACTCTAAATTGTTTGGAATTTCTTCCTGATATTACTTTCAATTTTTGCCTCCCTCTGATATATTCCCTTGTTTTTAGGTTTGTCTCCTAAATCTAAACAGAATTCTCTCTATATCTTCATACCATGAATGAAACTACCACGTCTCTTTCTCTGCATTAATCAACCTGAAACCTTCCACTGATACTCTTATGCCATAGTTTCCATTTATTTGACTATTCTGATCTGTATCTTAGTTTATATACCAGTTTGTCCCAGTACTTTCTAATGCCATTAATCTTTCCCAATTATATATGTTTTGCCCCCTTTTTATGTATCTACATCATATGTTCTCAATGATATTATAAACTCTGTGAAAACAGAATGTATTTTTGTTTGCATCATGGTATATAATGTCTTATACAAAGTAGAAAAATGATGAATTTTTTTGATAATAGAATATTGAAATATAAGGTCTGTTGTGTGATCTTGTGAGAGTCATTTATTGCCTAAATTGATATAAATGAGATCCTTTTAACTCAAGAGATGTTAGATTTGTTTAGCTTTTACTATATGAACCTATGGTGGGGTGATTATGAAATTCCTCCATCTTATAGTTTCAGTGCTTTCCTATTTTTTTCTTTGCTCATAGTATTATTGATTTAGAGGTACAAAGATTCACAGATGCTATCTAGGCCAAACCTTTCATTTAACAAATGAGGAAACTGAAACCCAGGATAGGTATTTGACTTGCTCAAAGTCATGCAAGTGCTGGTGTTATTTAAACTTGGTTCCTTTGTTTCCTGATCTATTGTTTTTTTCATCCATACCATGCTTTCCAAATTTTATATTATTTCTACCTAAATGAATTTTCCTCTGGTTTGTTAAAAAGTCCCCTTCCCCAAATAATTTTTTATGGGTCTGAGCCTCACTGGAGTCCTCAGTGTATTTTCCTGCTTTTACCTCCTTTCATGTTCTGTATTTAACTTCATTTATTTATGGTTGTCTTTAAGCTTCCTATCCAAGAATAAATAATGAAGGTGATGGACATCAATGTGGACCATACACTTTGGGCTTAGGCAGTTTTCTTATGGGTTAGAAGAACGGTATATTTTATTTTTTGTCCATTAACCATAGTTATTCTGCTTTCAGGATGTTTATGAGGGTTTGAGCTTGATTAAGAATAAATGACCCCCCTGGTCATTAGGAAGTTATAAAAATATTTAGTGTTGTTTTATTGTATGAAGCCCAAATGATGGTATTAGCTTATGGTAGTTTTTTTGTCCTTTTTTAAAATATTTAGATTTGATTTGAAAACTATATTAATCAGACTTTTTGTCACAAAACTCTGTTATGACTTTTTGCTCTCAGGGACTTAAGTCTTTTCTTTAAGTCCCATAGTTTCATTTCTGTGATTTGTCTATAATCAAAAAAGGATAGCCTTTTAACAGATCATTTAAAACCCAGTCTTTATATAATTATATTGTTGGAAATGTTTATATTGTTGGAAATGGATTGTATTTTTATAAATTTGTATATATGTATATATTCATGTATATACACATGTATTTCATCATCTTAGTAACTTTAGAGGTAGCATGGTATGGGAACAGGGTTTTATTACATTCAGAATCTTTTTTGAAAGGAAATTTGCTATTGCCATCTTAAATTACATGACTTACATCTCACTTATATGTGTTCGTAATGAACAAATATACAATTAGGTAGGTGTTATAAATAGGATATGGTCGAAAGACTTAAACTAGTCAAGTTCCTTAAATTTTATAGCAACTGCCCAGAAGAGTTTTTCTACTCTTTAATTTTGTCTTTGGGGCTAACCAGCTGACGCCCTGTAGGTTATGTTCCTACAAGACTGAAAAAGCCTTAGTATTTCTTCTCTACCTCCTTTGTATTTTGAAGAAAACTATGTAACATGAGAAATTTCAATCCCACCCTTTAGTAGGAATTTAATTTATCAAACTAAGGGAGAGAGAGAGAGAAATACAAATACAGAGAGAGATACAGAGAGAGATACAGAGACAGAGAGACAGAGAGAGGGGAAGCTCCTAGATAAACATACAGCAGCGCCTAAACTCCTAATCATTCAAGGTTTCCGCTTCCAGGCCCTATAATTAGAAGTCCTTCTTTTCCTTGTATTCCCAGTTGACGCAAATGCTTTTTGTGGCTTGGCACCTCATTTGGGGCGTGGGTTTAGTTTATGGCCAGGCCAGAGTCTGGTTTAGTCTTCTGATACTGCAGAAATAGCTCTCAAGCCACAGTTTACATCCGTACTACTTTTTCCCTTTTATGTATATGTTCTGTGTATTTTTTGAGTTCTTTTCCTGAAAGAAGCTTATTGTTTCCCCCAGCAGAGTGCGTGAAAAAGAGGAAGTTATAAATTAAAAGAAAGCATATGTATTCTTGGGCCTACAAGAAGCTTAAGCCATTTCTTTTTGGAACTATTCTGGGAAAGATTTAACTAACCTTCTTTGTGAATAAGCACTATCCATAATTAATCCTTGATATACCTTTCATTTGATGGGAAAGCAAATCAAACCTTGAAATCAGATTCATGGGAGATAATAGCTATGTTGTCCCAAAAGTTCTTGCTGTATCATGCATTTATAAAATTTGAATTGGTTTATTAATATCTTATTGAAAAATAAGCAGGAGAAAACTGAAGTTTTAGTATGAATCTTCCCCTGAGTTGATTATTAACTTTGAGGGAGATTGATATAGCTTGAAAGGAGTCCCAGTCAGGGTCATCTGTAGTGAATGAATTTTTCAAAGGAAAACATAAAAATGATTTCTTGTTGCTATTATGTTTGCATTATAATCTTTTAAAGCTATAGAAAATACTTTTGTGGAGCATCTCTGAAAAGCTCAGCATTTCACCATTAAAATGTGTTACTCAGCTAAAAGTAGAAAAGGAAGTCAAAATATTGCTTTCCAAAAGGAAAGAGATTGATATGACCAAATACAGGTCCATGAATGATAATAAATGCAGGAGAGTGTTTCTTAGCATGGGATTTTATTGGAAGATAGCCAAGGAGGCAACACATTTGGGGCAGTTCAAGAATCATAGGATTTTAGATTTTTAAAAATGTGAAAAGAAGCCCTCAAATACTGTCTCCTGGACCCAGGCTAGAACATTCATCTAATGAGATGCCTTGGCTCCAGAACAGTGACACAAAGCAGGATCCTGGTTGAGCCATGCAAACAGCCAGATCAGAGAGCTCATCTTTCGATTTTAATGCCAACTCCTGTCTTCCCGCAAATACTGTATAATCTTTCACCCCTTTTCTTTTTCAACAAGGAAGTTATTTTAAAAATTAAAGGGTGAGCAAAGGAGGAAAACATGATCAATGTGGAACAGAAAAGCATGTGGATCAGATTAAATACCTAGATATGTGTGCCTATATCAATGCATATTTAACAAGGCAGATACTGTGTACATCTGACCTAATAACTGCTCACCTTATAGCCATGTTTTAAAATGGCTTGATATAGGGAAGGGTTGGGTGGGCAGAGAAGTAAAATTATTTTCTTGTACTTGTTCTGCATATTTTTGAGCTCTGTGTCTCAATTTGACTTCATACACTATAAGCTACCTTCTTTTAAGTTCACACCCTGAATTGACTGGTGTTATCCATGATTTATGTCAGCAGATCTTGACTTTATGAAAAAACAGACCTTCAGTAAGAAGATGCTATTCAGAAAATGACTATGGATAGGTAGATTGTCTTCATTCTGTCATGCAACCATAAACACTTTTGTGAATTTATGGGACCTGATTACATACCTGTGATATTGGAAATAAGTTAAAGATAACATTTCAGAGAGCAGACTAATCCCTTTAGCAATGTTGGTCTTAACTCTTAGGTCTTCTGTCCACATCATTTTTACTGACCCCAAAATTCTTGTCACATGAAATAAATTTTATAACCTTTTTTCCCATATATTTTCTAGTTCTTTATACTTTTATTCAGTACTGCTCTTTTCATGTTTCTCTCCCATCACAATACTTTTCTTTGATTTTAATGTTCCTCTAGGGGAAGATATTTCTTCTCCACATATTTTCATTGCTGATCCTTGTTAAGTATTTGCCATTGTTTCTGCCAGCTTAATATTGATGGTTGTAGCATGTAGACTTTGAACTCCCATAAGGAGCGTCATATGATTTTCAGTATATGTCCTGAAAAATTCCTAACCCTGATAAAAATGAATTCTTCATAAAGAAGTTACTTGTTAAAAAAAGAAATCTCTCTGGACAAAACCTTATGTGTTTTCCCCTTGGTTTTTATCTTGTAGGTATGCTTCTTGTCACAACTGACACTCTTGGTCATGATTTTCATGTCTTCCAAATCTTGACTCATCCATGGTCCTCATCACAGAGTGCTGTCCATCATTTATACACGCTTCATAGGGGAGAGACTGAAGCCAAAGTAAGTCGTCTTGTTTTTTTTTTTCTTTTCTTTTTTTGCTGTTGTTGTTTGTTTTTAGGTTGTTTTTTTTTTTTCAAGGCAATAGGGTTAAGTGGCTTGTCTAAGACCACACAGCTAGGTAATAACTAAGTGTCTGAGGTCGGATTTGAACTCAGGTACTCCTGACTCCAGGGCTGGTGCTCTATCTACTGTGCTACCTAGCTGCCCCACGTCTTTGTTTTTAATGTAGTCTTGCTGTTTTCCCTCTATTCTGTCAGTCATTTAATAGTAGCATTACATGGGGATTTCAGTAAGAAAAAGGTGTCTTTTAGCTATAAAGTTTTTTTTTTGAAGGAAATTTTGTACCATAACAGTAAGAGCTGTAAGTTTACTAAAGTTTTATTGTTGAAGTTTCTTCACTTATAAAAAAATGTCAGAGCTTATTCAAAACCCAGTTCTTTTTGTTTCTTACTAGTATTTACAACAAAATGTGTCTAAGGAGAGAAAGCTATACTTGAGATTACATTATCCCCTTTTGAAGAACATTCTCAAATGTATAATATATATTTGAAATTATTAAAGACATTTAGTATTTCCATGAAGAAAGATTTTCTTTTTACTATTAGTAAAGTTAAAAGTCTTGCCCTCCACTAAGTAAAACTCTCTGATCTCTACATTACTGTGAACCCTAACTCAAACTTTCTGAATTTCAAATAAAGCACATTAACTAGCAATCTTTAGAAACTCTCCTCATATTTTTCCCCCCTGCTTTTTCTTTCCTCCTGTCAAAGTTCAGAAAGATCTTTTGATACAATAGTAACAGATGTGTAGTGTGGCTTGGAGGTTTTCCCTCACTTCACGTTTTTGATTCTGTCAAATGAATTTGGAAATCTCAGCTTTTGGCATTCAACATGCTTCCCAAACTATCACTATTGAGCATTTTATCCAAACCAGCTGTCCTGGGAGAAGTGAGAAGTTGGGGAGTAGAATTCTAAGTACTGCAAACATAACTTTTTATTTAATTTCTTCTAATTCTCAATCAGTTGAATTAATAATTTTATTCACTTTTACATCCACTAGAAATAAGCTATTCATGGCCTCATGTACATGATTTTTCTTTTGCTTCACCATTTCATTTTTTTTCCCTCTATGTTAGGTATCAAAGCATGTCATTAAAGCTTATAAAGCCAGAAATAATTTTTTATATATTTTTGTACTTGTATCTATTCATAGTTCTGGTGCTATTATCTTCAAAAATCAGTTTGCAATACTATTTCCTTGCCTTCTGTTTTGAACTTGTTACGTAAATGTCAACTGGAATGGAATGAAAGGAATAACTAAAAAATGCAAGATGTTTCTCATGTTTTAGAAATTGATTCATTTACAGAACTTAAAAGAATGAGTAAATCCTCCTACAGCTTAGAAGTCTTCAGTTAGCTCTCCTTTCTTCTGAATTTCTTTAGTTTGTTTTTCTTTCATTTTGAGAGAACCAGTGATATCACAGATGATATCTTGACTGAAGGGTGAATTATATTTAAGTGATTCAGAGTTGGAGAGTTATCAGCCTCACTCTCTCTTCCTGAGTCATTGAAAATCCAGTGTCTGGGAAGAAGTCAAGACAACTGACAATTACCCAGGATGACCTTGATGTCTTCGATGTCTGACCAAACTCTGAGTGCTCCACACCACCTGCCTCACCTGCCTTCTTGACCTTTAGAACAAATTGTTCTCATCTGCCCAGTCTACCAGGAGAAGTCTTCACATGCTGGGGGTACACATAACCTAACTCATTGATAGGATTAAGGTCTGTCAGATTTCCTGAACCTGGATTAACCCATCTGCTAAAATAGGTTACCAGATTGTGGCCACTGCACATGCTACTGCTTTTTGGAACCATAGATGAGAATTGGGTGAATCAGGCAAACACCAAAGGTGAAATAACAGCCTTGAAAAGGAGTAATAGGACTCTTACACTAGACATGTGAGTCCTCCTGGACACCCTATACCTCCAATTCCTATAGCACATATTTTCTGTTCTATATATTACACATTATTTAAACACTGTTTATATGTCATTCTATTCTGTCTCTAACTTATTTGTAATGTTTTTGGATCTTGAGTAGCTTTTTCCTGTGCTTTGTATATCCCCAGTGTATCAGTGAATGTAAATTGGGAATACCAGCTTTGTTCCCATTTTACAGCTCAAAAATTCAAGGGTTTGACCAGCTATTTACTTTGCCCATTGAGTTACTGCTTTGTCACAGCCTCTCAACCACAAAACCTCAAAATGCAAGCACCCTGACTTGGCCACCATGAAAGTTATTTCCAACTTTACTACTGAAAATCCTTTTAGGCTTAGTTAGGAAATTCATAAATGATATGTATCACATATTTAGAAATGACTTGCTGTATGTGATCTACTTGCTTTTCCATTTCTGTACAATCAAGTAAGTCTAGATTTAGCTGAAATGATTGAGGGTACTTTAATCAGACTGCAAAAAAATCTAGTATGTGGATCTAATTATGTTGAATTAAGTTGTTTTGTGGTCTATGACTTGGGATATCATCTGCATCTGACAACAATTTTCCTTATAAAGCACATATGTAGTAAGAAAAATATTCCTTGTTTTCAGCAGTTAAGTCATGTGGTAGAAGTCTTATGGGTACTCTAATATTATTGTAGTATAATTCAGCTTCAATAAAGTGTTTCACTGAAAGCAGAGTTCTCTTTGAACATAAAATACATAACAGAATTATTCTTGAAAGAAATATAAATCAGATAAAAGTCTAACAATTAAACAATATTTCTCTGAAAGTTTCAGAACAGTTCAGCCAAATGAAGCACAATTAGTACCTTTAATTCACAAAAGAGAAAAGAAAGAAATCCTGCTGGTTAATATTTACTAAATTGAAACCATTTGATAGTCACATGATTTCTTTCAGCTGTAAAGGCATGCCATATAGTATGTTCACAGCTTTATGGCGAGAAATACACACACATATTTCAAAAGGAATGTTTCTAAGTTTCTCTTATTTGCTTGAGTCCTAGAAACCAGATTCAATGGATTCTGATTTTATGTGCCATCTTTGCATAATTAGTCTCTAACATAGGTTTTGATCTTATAAGAAAAGAACTTTTAGGTCTTAGCAGGGAAAGGAACAAAAGATAAGGACAGAATACATTTATTTGAAAGATCGGGATCTGTAATGGGTTGTTCAGTCTATATTGGAGTCTTGAGAAGTGGAGCTGCACACTGGGACAGGCCCCACTAGCACCAGCTAAAGGTAACAAGGGGACAGAGTAGATGGATCTCTGAAACTGGAGTTAGGAAAACACATGTTCAGATCTGACCTCAGACTTAATCTGTGCTTGCCTCATTGTCCTCTATTTGTAGATGAAGATCATAATAGACTTGTGTTCCATAATTGTTTGGAGAATTAAGTAAATTTTTGTGAAATGTTCTGTGCGATGCCAACTGTGTGCAGTATTCCCTTAATAAATGCTGATTTCCTTCCTTCCTTTCACTGAGCAGTAACTATAATTGTTCATTAGATTTCTAATATGTGACCTTCTTCAATTTAAGTTAGGGATAAGAAGATTCACTGCCAGACCTCTCTAGATATTAAATGAATGAGTGAATAAAGCACTGAAATGAAAGCACTTGGAGATACAAAGACCTGCTCCTAATGACCTCCCATTTTAATGGGAGTGATAATTCAGTGAAGGATTCAGCTGCTAGTTAGAAGCAAAAATTCCATGATAGCAAAGCATTTTTTTAAGATTAAAAAAAAGCATGCTTTAGTCTGTGTTCAGACACCATCAGCTCTGACTTTGGGATGGATAAAATTCTTTATCACGTATCCTTTAGAGTTCTCTTGGGCCACAGCATTGCTGAAAAAAAGGTAATTTATTCTTAGTTATTCATCCTGCAATATTGCTGCTATTTTGTTTGCAGTACATTTCTGATTGTATCTGTTCATGTCAGTTTTTTACTGAGAGCATCCCACTCATCACTGCCTATAACAGAACAGCATTTCATCTTAGTTTCATATGATAATTTGTTCTGCCATTCCCCAACTGCTGGGCTTCCCCTCAATCTCCTGCTCCTCATGACCAGAAAAGAGCTGCTATAAATATCCCTATCCACATAAATTCTTTTCTTCCTTTATATCATCTCTTCTAGAATATAGATCCAGAAGTGGCACCACAAGGACCCAATTTGTAGGCATGGTTTTATAACTCTTTGGACACAGTTCCAAATTGTTCTACATTACTGTTGAATCAACTCACAACTCTTCCAACAGTGCATCAATGTCTCAATTTCCCTAGATCCCATTCTACATATTTGTCATTTTTTCCCATCTGCTCAATTCAATAGTTATAAAATAGTACCTCAAAATTTTTCCAACCCATATTTCTCCTATAGTTAGTGATTTAGGACATTTTTAAAAGGATTTAAATAGATTGATAGTTAACCTCATCTGAAAACTGTTCATATGTCTTGATCATTTATCAACTGATCAATGACTCTTGTTTTTCATAAATTTGACTGTGTTCCCTTTGTTTCAGAAATGAAGTCTTTATCAGAGAAATGTTTCCATGTTTTTCTTGAGTTAATATTGCTTATTGTATCTTCCTCCATCCTATTCCCCCACCCCCATTTATTCTATTATCTTTCTCCTTTCACTCTGTCCCTACTCAGTTGTTTGTTGGGGTGTTTTTTGGGGTTGTTTTTTGGGTGAGTTCTAAAATTTATTTATTTTTTAAATTTTTATTTATTTGCTTATTTACATATTAATAAAATAGTCTTGTTGCAAGAATAAACATAATAAAAAAACAAAAACAAAGGGTCAACTAGGTGGTGTAGTGGATAAAAGCACTGGCCTTGCAGTCAGGAGTACCTGCGTTCAAATCTGGTCTCAGACACTTAATAATTACCTAGCTGTGTGGCCTTGGGCAAGCCACTTAACTCCATTTGCCTTGAAAATAAACCTAAAAAAAAAGAGAGTAAACATACCCCCCCCCAAAAATAGAAAAACCTCATGAAAAATAAAGTGAGGAAAAAAGAGAATTGTACATCAGTCTGTGTTCAGATACCATCAGTTCTGTTTTTGGGATGGATCGCATTCTTTATCAGAAATCCATGAGAGAAGTTGTTTCATTATTTTTTTCTGTTTACTCATTTCCCCAGTCTATGCCCTGGTTTAAAGGTGCTTCCCAAGCTTTTGAGTGTTATTGGGTCACTCCTACAAGGACCTCAGTCCCTTCATGGTCTTATGAGAGGCTCTAAGTGCTCTCCTGATCTGTGCTCTGGTCTGTGGATGACCACAAGCACTCCCTTCTGCCTTGGGACTGTGAGGAAAGTCACTGTTCTGCTGTGGCAGTAGGGAGGGTCTGGACAGAGCAAAAGAGTCCTGTCCCAGGGATAGTTGGAGAGACCTTGACAATCTACCCCCCTCCCCTTTACCTTCCCCTTCTGAGCACTTAGAAAGCAGCTGCCAGGTGGCTCCCTGCTGGGTGGGTGCCTCTTCAGGCCTGCTTTCCTTTCTTGAATGGGGTTGGGCTAAGGTGCCACTCTAGCCTGGGCTCCACTCTTGGAGGTTGTGTTTGGTGATCCCTAGGTTGGGAGTTCAGGAAACCGCTTCAACTGTCCGCAGCCCAGGAACCCCCAAGAACCCAGGTGCCCTGCGTGCTGTTCCTAGCAGGCTTGAGCTCTTTCTCTGCAGTGCAGGGTGACCTTAGCTATGCTGCCATCTCTTCCAACCCCAGTGGAACAGAGGCTTCTGAGGAATCTTCCAAGTTACTTTAGACTGGAGAATTGAATAATGGGTCTTTCTGCATGTTCTGGCTCTACAAAATTTGGTTTGAGTCATATATATATATAACATTTTTTGAGTATTTTGGAAGAGACCTTTTGGAAATTCCTTCCTTCATGCTACCATCTTGGCTCCACCCTCTCAGGCATTTCTTAATGCCTCTTTTTCAGTGTCATTAGAATGATGTCCTCTCTTGCCCTCTTCCTTTCCTTTGATATATTTAATTTATAGACACATATAACATATGTGGGGACAAAGTGAAAAATAAAAGACAATAGCTTTTTTATTTTTGTTCTTGGATATCTAATGTCATATGCAGAATCTTAATTTGACTCTAGGTTCTGTGACAGCTCATTTTTATATATAAATTTAGGGTTTAGGCATCATGTATGGAGTATTAATCTTGGTGTCACACAACCTGAGTTTAGATCACTTTTCTGCCTCCTGCTATCTGTGACTTTGATAAAATCACTGACCTTTTCTAGGCCTTTAACTTCATATATGAAAGGAAGGTCTGTATTTCATAATGTTTTTAGTTCCTCTCCAGCTGTATATCTTTCTAAAACACTTTTAGAAATCTCATCAAATTTATGAAAAACTTGATATTTTTGATATATACATGTTATATACAGAGGATGCCCAAAATCTTAATGAAGATTTAAACTAATAAGCCTTAAATCTGCATTAAGGAGAAGATGTGGGAAAACTGAGACACTAAAGTACTATTGCTGGAGTTGTGAACTGAGTCAACCCTTCTGGAAGTAATTTGGAAACATGCCCAAAGAACAATAAAATTATACATATTCTTTGATCCAGCAATATCACTGCTAGGTCTGTTTCCAGATAGGTCATGAAAGGGGTACCTACATGTATAAAAATATATGTAGCAGCTCTGTATGAAAAGTATCACCTTCAACTAGAGAAAAAATTATTGAGTCTGAATGTAGAGGAAAGGATACTGTGTTCACCTTTTAATACTTCTTTGAAACTCAAAAATTTAAAGAAACTGAATATTAAAAAAAACTATCTTTTACTTTCTTTTAGTAAATATTTTGTTCTCCAATCATATACAATAGTAGTATCTACCTTTCATTTTTTAGTAAGGTTTTGAGTTTTTCATTTTTCCCCCACCCTCCTTTCCCTCCCCCCTCCCAACTGAAGGCAGTCTGATAATCTTTTATATTGTTTCCATGACATGCATTGATCAAAATTGAATGTGTTGAGAAAAAAACTCTTCAGGAAGAAATAAAATATTAGAGGTAGAAAAATTATGTAGTTCATAAGACAACTTTCTTTTTTTAAAAGGAAGTTAATAGTCTTTGGTCTTTGTTTAAACTCCACAGTTCTTTCTCTGGAAACAGATGGTATTCTTCATCACAGATACCCTTAAATTGTCCCTGATTATAGCACTGATGAAATGAGTAACACCAAGATGGCGACATGAAGGGATTGAGTCTTAGGATCTCTCTGATGAAAACTCATAAACTAAGAACTCTAACTAAACTTTCGAGAGACAGAACCCACAAAGGGACCCAGTGAGGCAGTTCTCCTACTCAAGGTAACCTGGAAAACAGCAGAAAGGGTCTGCTCCCCGGGGTCAGAGGCGGGCCCCACCAGAGGGGTGGCCCGCCAGAGTGAAAGAACTTCAGCCTCCTGGAGGCAGCCCCAGGGCTCTGGGAGCCACGGCTCACAGCAGCGGGGTAGTCTCCTCAGCTGCACCCCGGGGAACACCAGGCACAAAGTGGGGGAACAGCGGGGGACCTCTGCCAGAGTGAGCATGTGGAGCCCAGTCCTCAGGGCACACAGCAAGCAGCTTGGTCCTTCTCGGCAGCCCAGACCCAGAAACAGAAGCAGGTGGAGCCAGTAAGCAGGAGCCCCCAGGGCATGAGCCCATTGAGCTGAGGGAGGGGAGTGAAGAGAGACTGCAGAGTTCTGTCCTCTGCCTAGAAATGGAGAGAATCCACCGATCCCCCCGAGAAAGAGATCCCAAAAAACCAACCCCCAGGAATATTATAGCCAAGTTCCAGAACTCCCAAGTCAAAGAGAAAATATTACAAGCAGCCTGAAGGACACAGTTCAGATATTGTGGAGCTGCAGTCAGGATCACACAGGACTTAGCAGCAGCTACATTGGAAGCTCATAGGGCTTGGAATACAATATACCGCAAGGCAAAAGAGCTTAGAATGCACCAAGAATGAACTACCCAGCAAGGCTGAATGTCCTCTTCCAGGGAAAAGGATGGACTTTCAATGAACCAGG
The DNA here is from genome assembly GCF_037893015.1 of Macrotis lagotis. Classification (NCBI taxonomy): domain Eukaryota; kingdom Metazoa; phylum Chordata; class Mammalia; order Peramelemorphia; family Peramelidae; genus Macrotis; species Macrotis lagotis. Next base: position 170,031,576 of record NC_133659.1, read on the forward strand.
GGAATTTCAAATGTTTCTGTTGGAATGGCCAGAGCTGAACAGAAGGTTTGATCTTCAGATACAGGACTCAGGTGAAGCATGGAGATTGGAGGAGAGAGGGGAAATATGAGGGACTTAATGAGTATGAACTTGCATTATAGAAAAATGATACTGATAACATTCATATGAACCATCTCAGTTAATAGAGCAGGTAGAGGGAGCTTTTATAGTTGAAGCACAGGAGAAAGCTGAAGTCGAAGATAAAATATGGTGTAAAAATGGAGTCAATAGGAAAAAAGGGAAATGGAATGGGAGAAAGAAAAAGGAGAGGGGGAATAGTCCAAGATATTTCACATAATAAGATTTTTTTTTTATTACAATGTGCTATTGCAATGATATGGAAGGGGGGAGGCAAGGGGGAATGAGGGAACCTTTGCTCTCATCAGAGATGGCTAGGAGAGGAAACAGCAAATATACTCCATGAGGTATAGACATCTGGAGGAAGAAGGAGGGGGGAACAGGGGGAAGGGGTGGGGTTGTGAATAAAGGAGGAGAGGATGGACAGTCATTCTCTAAAGTTAAGTTATTTAGTTTCTAACTAATTTTTAGTTTATCTTTCCATGGCCCTGTATTACAAGTAATTTTTATTGCATCATGATCCACAAAGGATGCATTTAATATTTTTGACTTTCTGCATTTGATTGTGAGTTTTTTATGACCTAATACATGGTCAGCTTTTGTGTCATTGCCTTGTACCACAGAGAAGAAGTAATATTCTTTTCTGTTGTCATTCAGTTATTTCCAGAGGTCTATCATATCTAAATTTTCTAAAATTCTTTTTTTGTTTTTTATTTTTGGTTTTTGCAAGGCATTGGGGTTAAGTGACTTGCCCAAGGTCACATAGCTAGGTAATTATTAAGTGTCTGAGGCTGGATTTGAACTCAAGTACTCCTGATTCTAAGGCCAGTGCTCTATATACTGCACCACCTAGCTGCCCTAGGTTTCTAAAATTCTGTTCATCTTATTAACTTCCTTGTTTATTTTGTCGTTAGTTCTATTGAATTCTGACAGGTGGAGGTTGAAGTATCACACCAGTATAGCTTTGCTGTCTATGTCTCCTTGTAATTCCATTAGTTTCTCCTGTAAGAATTTGGATGCTATACCACTTGATTATTATATTTTTACTGTTGAGGTTACTTTATTCCTATGGTAACTTTCAAATAGATGTAGTTATCCTTTTTTAATAGAGGTCTATTTTTGCTTTGGCTTTGACTAAGATCAGGATTGCCATTCCTGCTTTTTTCCCTTCTACTGAAGCATAATATATTCTCCTCCAGCCTTTTACCTTTACCTTGCATGTATCTTTTTGCTTGAAATGTGTTTTTTGTAAACAGCATATGATAGGGTTCTGACTTTTAATGCACTCTGTAACAATTAGAATTGGAGAGTTCATTCCACTCATGTTCACAGTTATTACTTGTTCTGTATTTCCCCTCCTTCGTAGTATTTTGCTTTTGACCATCATCAGTCAGGACAGTTGAGTGAAGTGTACTTGCACAGAGGCTGTGGGATAAACTCTCCAATTAAAAGGAAGAACATATCCATGTCCTTGGCTACCCAGGCCTGCCAAATGTGGGCCTCCTCCCCACACCCACTATATCCCGGAGTGGTCCATGCTGAGGCTCTGGGTAGTGCTCCCCAGAGTTGCAACGGGTATCCTCGGCTGTGGCGGTGCCCACCGCCTGAGCACCGCCATGTTCTACCCTGTCAATAGGGGTTGCAAGACCGGCGTGTTCCCCACCTGGAGTGAATGCCAAGCACAAGTGAACCGATTTCCTGCTGCTTGGTTCAAGAAGTTTGCTACTGAGGATGAGGCTTGGGCCTTTGTCCGAAATACTTCAAGCCCTGAACCTACAACAGAGTAGACAAAGAAATGCAACACAGAAGACCCCAAAGTGAAACCAAACAAGAGATCCTGTGAATCATCAGATGAAGATGAGCCTCGCAAAAAAAAATTGCAAAACAAGATTCCGAACCTTTACTTAGCAAAGATAAATTTTCTTATATGGGAGATGCAACTGTGGTTTACACAGATGGCTGCTGCTCCAGTAGTGTGAAGAGGAAAGGAAGAGCAGGCATTGGTGTTTATTGGGGACTAGGCCATCCCTTAAATGTAGGTGAAAGACTTCCTGGGAGACAGACAAAGAGCAGAAATACATGCTGCCTGTAAAGCAATTGAACAAGCTAAGAATCAAAACATCAGTAAGCTGGTTCTCTACACAGATAGTATGTTTACTATAAATGGTTTAACGAAATGGGTTAAAGACTGTAAGAAAAATGGCTGGAAAACAAGCACAGGAAAAGATGTGATTAACAAAGAAGACTTCATTAAGCTTGATAAACTTATTCAAGGCATAGACATTGAATGGATGCACGTTCCTGGTCATTCAGGGTTTCCAGGCAATGAAGAAGCTGATAGATTAGCAAGAGAAGGAGCTAAAAAATTTCAAGATTCAACTTAGTATAATTTTAAAAATCTAATTAAAGAGCAAACCAAGTGCTTTTTAGTCATTATTTGTTTGAAAATTTGCCTCTAAGACATGAACAATTTAAAGTGGATTTGGTAACATTCTTGTTTCATCAGAAAGATAGGTTTCTGTTGAAATATGGTTAAGTATATTAAGTTATCCTTCACTTTACCCCAAAATATCTATTTATCTTTGGGAATCTTGTGAGATTAAGCATAAAGTATATTTAACTGACTATTACCCAACGTTGTTCTAAAATTTTTGCATTGAAGTTCAATTCTGATATTGAGCAGTTACTTTAGAAACTCAGTAAGTGCTAGGTAAAATAATAATGATGATAATTGTCTTCTGATTAACACCATTCTCAGGCCTTTAGAAGATTAAAATTACTCTTTCCATATAGGAAAGTAGCCTTAGGAGTAATATTTTTAAAAGCTAAATTAACTTCCCAGGTCTCTTTCCTTTTTTTTTTGGTCCTTGTAAGACAGTGGGGTTAAGTGACTTGCCCAAGGTCACACCGCTAGGTAATTATTGGGTATCAGAGGCTGGATTTGAACTCAGATTAGGTTCTCCTGACTCCAGGGCCAGTACTCTGTCCACTGTGCCATCTAACTACCCCTCCTTTTTTTTAATAGTTACTTTACAACTAGAATAAAATTGGAAACGATACTGGAAATGATCTATAATTTCATCAGTATGAGCACTCCCTTCAGAAAGATTGCAAGCTCTACTTGCCTTGAATTCTTTGTTAGGATTACTCTTTTGTTTTGACAGAAAAATTTATCAGTATGTTTCCAGCCTCTTGATGTTAAGCTTCCCTGAATTTAACTTGACTAGTCTATGGGATGACTTCTCTGCACATAGAGTTCATGACTAAATGCAAAACCTTTTTATCTTGGGTAGGACCTATCAGATCACAGACAAAAGAATTACTTACAGCAGCATAGGACAATTTATAAGACATTGTTCAGGCATTGTAGAATCTAGTGGAAGATATATTCATATGGTATAATTGAAGAAATACATTTGCACAAATAAAGCTCTCTTTGTTCATGTGAAAATGCTGCGCCAGCTATCAAGAAATATATGGAATCTGCATTATAGATGTTAGAAATATAATAAACTTCCTAAATATAGTAACCCATTAAGGCCTTAAATGACAGTATTCATAATAGATCCTTTTGTTGTCTTAAAGAGTGAAATAAAACATCGACACTTTAAACTTGGTTTAAACACAGTTTATCTCCAATTATGAGTAGCAGATATTCCTAATAAAGCAGTTTTAAAAAATGTAAAAAAATAAAAGGAAGAACATAACAGAGTGGATTAAAAAACAATTAAAATTGTAAGGCGTTGTTTCTTCTTTGAGATTTTGTGTCTCTTTTACCAAGAACTTTATTAGTTTTTAATCTTTTTTTAATTGAATTTTTTTTTAATTTATCAAATTACATGCAATGTAATTTTTCATCATTTATCCAGTTTCGAATTTATGAGTTCCATATTTTTCTACCACCCCCCCTTCCCTTGTTCCTCCAATTGGTGGCCAACAGTCTGGTTAAAGTTGTACGTGTATATTTGTGTTTAACATATTTACATATTGGTCATTTTGTAAAGGAGGAATTAGAAATAAAATTAGAAAAAATAAATTAGAAAAGGAAAAAAATCTAAGAGAAAGGAAGAAAAACTTAAGCTTTAAAATAGTGAACATAGAATGCATTCAGATTCTGTGGTGTTTTTTCCTCTTGTTGTGAATGACCCTGTCCATAACAGGTCTCTCAGGATTGTCCTTCCTCTCAGTACTACTGAGAATTATTGTCTCTGTCATAATTGTTCATCTCACAGTGTTGATGTTAATGTGTATAATATTTTCTTGGTTTTGCTAACTCATTCAGCATCAGTTCATATAATTCTTTTACATGCTTCTCTAAAGTCTCAGCACTCATGGTTTTTTATAGAACAATAGTAGCCTATAACATTCATATGCCATTATTTGTTCAACCACAATTTTCAATTCTTTGCCACCAATAAAAGAACTGTTATAAATATTTTTGAATATATGAGACTTTTCCTGTCCTTTTTTTAATGATTTCTTTTTGGGGGGGATGGGGGTTGCAAGGCAATGGGATTAAGCAACTTGCCCAAGGTTGCATAGCTAGGTAATTATTAAGTGTCTGAAGCCAGATTTGTATTTGGGTCATCCTGACTCCAGGGCTGGTGCTCTATCCACTCCACTATGCCACCTAGCTTCCCCTTAATGATTTCTTTTGAGAATACTGTTTGTTCTTTTTTGAAAAAGATCACATCAGGATGGTGATGCCAGGACAAGCATGTGAATTGAGTGAGGGGATACTCTCCTCTAGAGTTATCTTGATCCAGTGACCATATACCAATCAGGATGACTGGAGAGGGCCCTACATGTAAGGCAATCAGAGTTAAGTGACTTGCCCAAGGTCACACAGCTAGTAAGAGTCAAGTGTGAGGCCAGATTCTAATTTCTTTCCTCCTGACTTCAAGATCACTGCTTTATCCACTTTGCTACCTCAGTTTTATTGCTGTTTGGGCATAGCTCAAGCTTGCTCTCCAGAATGGCTAGATCAGTTCACAATTCCACCAACCAATGCATTAATGTCCCAATTTCCCACATGCTCTCTAACCTTGATCATTTTCCCTTTTTTGCTGTCTTAGCCAATCTGATAGATGTTAGATGGGACCTCAGAGTTGTTTTAATTTTTCATTTTTCTAATCAATAATAATTTGGGGCATTTTTTCATGTAACTTTAAATAGCTTTAATTTCTTCATCTGAAAACTGCTTGCTCTTTTGGGGAACAATATTGTAGTCTTAAAATTTTAATTTAGTTCTATATATTTTAGAAATGAATTCTTTATTGGAAACACTAGTTGTGAAAATTGTTTACCAGCTTTCTTTTTTCCTACTAACTTGGCTACATTAGTTTTATTACTACAAAACCTTTTTAATTCAATATAGTAAAAATCAAACAATATGTAATTTTTAATGCCCTCTATTTTTTTTTTTTTTTTTTTTTTAGTTTTTGAAAGGCAAATGGGGTTAAGTGGCTTGTCCAAGGCCACACAGCTAGGTAATTATTAAGTGTCTGAGACTGGATTTGAACTCAGGTACTCCTGAATCCAGGGCCAGTGCTCTATCCACCACACCACCTAGACTCCCCCACTGCACCACCTAGCTGTCCCCTCCCCAATATTTGATTATAAACTTCCCCTTTCCATAGATTGGACAGAGTATTCCTTGTTCTCTTTATTGGTCTATGTTATCATCCTTTAGGTCTAAATCTTGCACCCGATTTGAAACTGTTTTGGTAAAGGGTTCTAAATATGGGTCTATGTCTAGTTTTTGTCATACTGCTTTACAACTTTCCCAGCAGGTTTTGTTGAATTGTGAGTTCTTATCCCAGAGACTAATGTCTTTGGCAAGGTATAGATCACTACAGTTATTTACTATGGTTTAATTCACTGGTTTATTACTCTCTGAATCAGTACTAGACAGTTTTGATGACCCTCACTTTATGCAGTTTTAGATCTAGTTTGGTCACTTCTTTTCCATTTTTTCTTATCAATTTTCTTTATATTCTTTTTTGTTTTTTTTTCCATTTTATTACAATAATCTTGTTGTGAGAATAACTATACCCCCCCCACACACACACGAGATAAAGAAATCTCAAAAATAGTGAGAGAGTAAAAAGTGTACTTCAGTCTGTGTTCAGATTTCAATGGCTTTGTCCCTGGGATGAGTTGCCTTCTTTATCATAAGTCCACCAGAGAAGTTATTTCAATATTTTTCCCACAGTTGCTATTACTAGCTGTATTTCCTTCCAGTCTATTCTTCCTCACTCTCATTTATTATATTCTTTCTCTTCTTTTACCCTGTCCTTGTTCTGAAGTGTGATGTATCTCAGTACCCTCTCCCACAATCTTCTCTTTCTTTAATCACCTATTCCCGCCCTCCTTACCCCATCCCATTCCTCTCATTTTTCTCTAGGATAAGATAGATTTCTGTACCCTATTACGTATTAAGTGTGTATGTTATTTACTTTCTGAGCCATTTCTGATGAGAATGAAGTCTCACCCATTCTCCCTTACCTTCTCCTTTTCCACTCCATTGCAAAAGTGTTTTCTTGACTCTTTTATGTGAAGTATCTAAGCCTCTTCTACCTCTCTTTTCCCTTCCTCCCAGTACTTTCCTTTATCACCATTGACTCCACCTTTTTATTATATTATACAGCTTCCTTCTGTGTCTTGTCTATATGTGCTCCTTTTAACTGCTCTTCTAAATGAGATGGTTCATATGAATTATCAGTATTTTCTTCCCATGCAGGTATACAAACAATTCAATATCATTAAGTTCCTCATAATTAGTCCTTCTTGTTCATCCCTTCTGTGTTTCACTTGAGTCCTGTACTTGGAAATCAGACTTTCTGTTCAGCTCTGGTTGTTTCAGTAGGAAAGTTTGAAAGTCCCCTGTTTCGTTCAAAGTCCATCTTTTCCCCTGAAAGAACATGTTCTGTTTTGTTGGGTAGTTGATTCTTGGTTGTAATCCAAGCTATTTTGCTTTCAGAATATCATATTCCAAGCCCTACGAGCCCTTAATTTAGGTGCTGCCAAATCCCATGTAATCCTGATTAGAGACCATGGTAGTTGATTTGTTTGTTTCTGGCAGCTTTTAGTATTTTTCTCTTTAAATTGGAAGTTTGAGAATTTGACTATAATATTCCTATGTGTTTTTCCTTTGGGATCTCTTCTGGGAGGTAATTGGTGAATTCCCTCATATCGTCTGCAAAGATGAAAGTTCTTCGTCCTCTTTGCCAATTCTAATTTCTTCAATTTCTTTTTCTTTTATTGCTAAAGCTGACATTTTAAAAACTATTTTGAATAGTAGTGGTGATAATGGGGCTTCCTTATCTTATTGGATATGATGCTAGTTTATACCCATTACATATAATGATTGTTGATGGTTTTACATAGATACTTCTTATTACTTTGAGGGAAACTCCATTTATTCTTATTCTCTTTTGTTTTTTAATAGGAATTGGTATTGCATTTATTTTTTGTTGTTGTTTAATTTATTTTATAACTTGTGTTGTTCTTTTCCCCCCTAATTTATATTCTATTACTTAAGTTTTTCTTCTTTTAATAAAAAAATCCCTTTTTTCAGCTCTTGTAGGAATTTTTATGTCCAATTTGCATTTTTTTTTCCCTTGAGGGTTTGTTTATAAGTATTTCCAAATCATTTTATTTTTTTGATTTTGTGTTTTGTTCTTCTCTGTAATCATGGTAGTTTTTTGTGGTCAAATTTTTCTTTTTTTCTTGTTTGCTTATTTTTCCAACCTATTTCTTGATTTTTGTTCTTTATGTTTCAGTTAGAGTGTACTCACCTCTGGAGTTGGGAGTTCAAAGAGGTTGACTTGCCTAAGTTTCTGTGACTAGATTTGTGTTTCCAACATGGTGTGATCTGGGCAGAGTTATATCCATTTTGCTGGTACCTGCACAGTTTCCTTGACACTGCTTACCATAACTAGCCCTATATACACTTTAACTGCAATCAGGAATTTGGTGATGGGCAAATGATCTCCAAAATAGTGATGCACCCTATGTACAGGGTTCCATGTATTATTTCTCTGAACCATTGTTTAATCCTCTTGCTTTCTTAAACTTGAGTACTCCAGGTGTCACTGCTACTGTTGCTATTGCCCCTCCAGACCCCTCAGCTGGTCCTGTTTCTGCTACATTGGCCCTTTCTATCTTCCTAAGTTGTCCTGGGACAGCAAAATGAATCACTGATTATTCTCCTTCAAGTTTTATTTGAGGAATTTTTTAAAAAGTTATTTAGAGAACTGTATTGGGACTGTTAAACAGAAATGGTTTATTTCACTTAAAACCCCAGTAGTTAAATCCAAGATCTCTTTTCACAGATGTTTATCATAGGAGTTGTGCTATCCACTGCTGTTCTTCAGATTTTTCCCCAGATTCTGTAGACCCTTGTAAACGAGCATTTATTTAGTACCTACTATGTGCCAGGCACTATGCTAAACAGCAGAGAGAGAGAGACAAAGAACAGCACCAAAACAGTCTCTGTTCTCCAGGATCTCAGTTCTCCCAGAATTTCTTTACATTTCCTGTACATCATTTACTGTTTCTGCTGTGTTCTGGGTAATGTTTATGCATGATAATAAGTTTGGGTTTCTCATATGGCATGAATATTTACTTTACTCATATACTTATTTATTTTACAATATTTAAGGCATTTTTATTTTTATTTCCTTTTAAAATAGTTTTATGTGATAGGATAGTATGGCAGGCAAAAGTAGTTCTGTTCCCATTTCTCTCAAACAGTAGGTCTAACATCTTCAAACAATTAGGTTAACATAAATGTTTTACTAGATACTGGGGAAACAAAGATTTTTGTAACACTTGCGATTCATTTGGTTTCTGGGTGATGCATAGAATGTGGTATGTGCCATTGCACTTGCGAATTTTAGGTTGAATTTTGTTCATTAAGTTTGGTAAAGCTACTTATTCTTTTCATATGATGAGATATACTACCAGGCTGAGTAAATATTCCAAATGGAATGACCACTTGGATTAGGAATCAAAGCCTTGTGTGTGTATACCAGGCTTGCCCCTGCCACTCGTTATTGCTTTTAGCCTGGACTTACTGTAAGTGTAAGTTTTTTACCTTGGGTCTAATTTTCTTTATCTTTTAAATGAGACGATGGTCCTCAAGTTTACCTTCGCTTCTCCTCATTTCTAAGTTAAATCCCTTTGAGAAAATTCACTCTTTTAATTATGGAGCAGTAACTGGTCCTTGAAGTAGCTAGGTGGCACAGTATACAGTGCTAGACTAGAGTCAAGAAGACTCATGTTCCTGAATTAAAATTGTACTTAGAAACTTATTAACTGTGGGACCTTGGGCAAATCACTTCATCTGTAAATTGGAAAATAGTAAAAGCACTTCAGAATCTTTACTTAGCAGAACCCAAATGACCTCATGTAGAGTTAGACACAACAGCAAACTGATATTATTGGTCCCTTTTGTTTTTACACTAACTACGTTTTCCAATATATCTCTCCCTTCTTCCCCTCCTAGAGAGCTGTCCATTATGAAAAAAAGAGGAAAAATAATCAAATCAAAGAAAGTTATTGACATATTAAAAATTCTGACATAAAATAGTTTACATTCTTATTCTCCACCCTTTTTAAATAGGAGAAGGGAAGAAAAGTTCTTTTATTTCTTCTTGGAGTTCAACCTTGGTCATTATAATTTTTTATCATTCAGTTATCTTTGTTTGGATGGTAGTTTTTCTATTATCCTGCTTCATATAATTTCATATTATTTCTAGAGTGGTTCAAGTACTTACTGTCAGTTTATTTCCTGTCTTCTTGCACATCCCCTTAACATTTGTTATTTCCATCTTTTCTCAATCTTTTCCAAATTTTTTTGAGTGGGAGATGAAACATCATAGTTGCTTTGGTTAGCATTTGTCTTATTACTTATTAAAGAGTAGCTTCTAATCTTACAGATTTCTGTTATTGATCCATATTTTTTTAGATATATTCGTTTCACAGGTAGGTTCTATTACTGTCTGAACTACAATGTAGTTGTTAACTAAGAGGAATAATTGTTTCTTCTCTCTTGTTTTAATAACCAATTAACGAATTAGGTCCAAAGTTTGTCCACTTTTCTCCGTTCTTATTCAGAAATCAGACCCTGTAGGTTTATTCAGGCAGTCTTTGAAGTATGGGGCTGAGAATGCAAGGGGAAAAACTCAGAGCTATTCAAAAGATAAGGGAACTTTAATTGAAATGAATTAATGAATTCTGGCCCTTTGTGTTTTACTTGGACAGGTCTGGGGGAAAAATGAATGCTCCTTTTTTGTCAGATTGCCAAGGTTGGGATAATATGGGTGTAGGTAAAACTTGAGAGATCAGAGATATCCTCTCAGATCCTTATTAGCATAATCCCCCATCTCAATCTCTCTGATTGACACTTTCAGGAACACCCACCCTTTTATATATATAAATAGATATAGATATAGATATAGATATCACAGATATAAAATTTTTTATTTCATCTAATAAAAATTATCATTTTTTTTGTAATTGTCAGCTTTTGTTTATAACCCCATAGTAGTGAAAGCTACATTATCTGCTTCTTTTAATTGTTTGATGCCATGATCTTTAATATGTAGGTCCAATAACCATTCTCAGTTGTATTATATTGGTCTAGATCTAAGTTCTACCAGATTTCAATTTTACCATGATTTCTTAGCAAATAGGGAGTTCTATCATAGGTTAATTTCTTATGTTTTTTCATCAGTGTATTCAGTTATTTCTGATTCTTTCATCTCAATCTGTTCCATTCATTTGTCAATTTTTCAACCAGTACCAATTAGTTTTGATGTTTATTCATTTATAACTTTGTTTTTAAAACATTATTTCTCTTGGTGTGGTAGATTATTTGTCCTTCCAAATGAATTTTCTCATTAAAATTTCTGGTTAAAAAGCACAATCCACCAAGTCTTCAATATTTTCATGTATATCTATAATAGAATTGGGGAGCAGGGAGAACCTGAAAGTTCCATACAGAATACCTTTAAAATGTATAATATATTTGGGAATAAAACCACCCAAAATTCTTTTTTTTTTTTTAATAAAAGAAAGGGCTTTTTTATTTTAAATTTTATAAATTGTCCCCTAATCTTGCTTCCTCCCCCCCCCCCACCCCAAACAGAAGGCAGTCTGTTAGTCTTTACATTGTTTCCATGGTATACATTGATCTAACTTGAATGTGATGAGAGAGAAATCATATCCTTACGGAGGAAAAATAAAGTATAAGAGATAGCAAAATTACGAAATAAGATAACATTTTTTTTTAATTAAAGGTAATAGTTTTTGATCCTTTTCAAATTCCACAATTCTTTATCTGGATACGATGATATTCTACATTGCAGATACCCCCAAATTGCACCTGATTGTTACACTGATGGAATGAGCACGTCCATTAAGGTTGATCATCACCCCCAAGTTGCTGTTAGGGTATCCAATGTTCTTCTGATTCTGCTAATCTACTACTCAGCATTAGTTCATGCAAATCCTTCCAGGTTTCCCTGAATTTCCACCCCTCTTCATTTCTAATATAACAGTAGTGTCAACCAGAAAATTTCAATACTTGTATAGATACCATTATAAAATATTTCTTAAATAAATAAAGGATAAAGGGGAAGAACCAAGATGGTAGAATGCAGGCAAGGTCTTGCCTGCCTAAATTTCTCCTGAATTCCTCTCCAAACAAACGTAAAATAATAACTCCTCAAAATGAAATATGGGGGGCGGCTAGGTAGTGTAGTGGATAAAGCACCAGCCTTGGAGTCAGGAGTACCTGGGTTCAAATCTGGCCTCAGACACTAATTACCTAGCTGTGTGGCCTTGGGCAAGCCACTTAACCCCATTTGCCTGGCAAAAAAAAAAATGAAATATGGAGTGACAATACTAACAAAAGACAGGGTGAAACAATTTTCTGACCCAACATGACTTAAAAGTTTTCAGGAAAGGCCTGTCTCCTCAGACTGAGAGTGGAGTACAGTCCTGTACAGGTCACACCAGCACAGGCAATACCCCAGCAAGCCAACAGCAGACTTTGGAGGAGATTGCATTGACAGTCTTGGCAGCTTCTGGAGCTCTCTTACCTTAGATGATTAAGTGTATTGATTAGAAGGAAACCCTCTGTTGCCCTCAGTGCAGGGTTTTAATGTATTGCCCATATGTGTTTCTGCGTCACGGTCCCAGGGTGAGGAGGTGGAGAAGAAGGAGTAGCATGCTAGAGCTTGTTGTATCAGGTCTACATGGTTCCTGCTCACAGTTCCAGGGTAGAGAAGAGTGATTATGGTTATTCATAGACCAGAACACTGGTGCAGAGAGCTGCAAGCATTTTTCTTTAGATCATACTGCCTTTGAATAAATGACAACTTACCAACATTGGAACTAGTTCTGAAAATAGCAACACAAAAAGTTGAAGCTTGGAACAGTGTACCTCCATCACAGGAACAGTGTTGAACTTTAACATAAATATAAAAATCAAGGAATTGGTTGAAAATATAAGCAAACCACAAAAAAAGAAATCTGACTTTTTAGAAAGTTACTATCATGACAGAAAATCAAAGCACAAACTCAGAAGATGTTAACAAAACCATATTCCAGAGGGCAGAGGGCAGTTCATGCAGTAGTAGCATTGTGTGAATAGGGAAATAATTACTTTCCAGGGGGTAGCAGAAGTGGTCAAGTTGTCTTGAACAAGCCAAAAGGTGGCCCTTTTGATTGCCTAATTTAGGAATTTGGCAAGGGTAGTGTCATGTTATTGTATTATATTCAATGATTATTCATATTATTAATGATTTACTATAGATTTGATAACCAGACTCTAGCTATTGAAGATTAATTTAGGAATTTTTCTTGTACTCGGAGGAATAGTGTATGGAGTAGGATGAGGTAAAAACTGAACTGTCACCCTCGTTTGATTCTCTTGCTTGCCAAATGTTTGGTAAGTCTCTTCTCTTTTGAAATGCATTATTTTTCTCTTACTCTATTCTGTTCTTTTTTTTTTTTGCAAGGCAATGGGGTTAAGTGACTTGCCCAAGGCCACACAGCTAGGTAATTATTAAGTCTGAGGGTGGGATTTGAACTCAGGTACTCCTGACTCCGGGGCCAGTGCTCTATCCACTGCACCACCTAGCCACCCCTGTTCTGTTCTTTTAGATCTTGTTTTCCCCCTCTCCCCTTGACTATTTGTAAATAAATGACAAGTTCATTGTACTGTTGTTTGTGAAATTTTCTAGTTCTTATATCAGACTACAAGAAAGGTGATTGGGAACATAAAGGGACACTCTTCCTGGGAAGTGTGAGAGAGATGGAAACTTCTGGATCTTGTCTGACTGTTTTAAGTCTCAAGATCTGGAGGGAGCTCTAGTGAAGTGCTTCAAAGCTGACCTTCAAAGAGTTTTGGCTTATTTAAAATGGTTTTTAATCCAGTCAACTTTAGAGTTCAAGCAAGCGACAGGATGTTCCAAGACCAACAGTTCTCTTTGCCCCATGATGAAAGTTAAGCTATTGCATACTTATATTTTTCCTTTGATCTTCAAATATAAACACAAAGGAAAGGGAAAAGGCCTGAAAACAATATTAGCTCGGTGTAGAACAAATAAGCTTGCTGATAACACAGGTGAACTGATGGTCAGTACTGGCTTTATCTTTTAGGCTGCCAGAATGTTACTTGTCCTTACTGACAAAAATGTTGTAATTGATGTTACTTCAAATTGTTAAATATAAGGGAAGAAAGAAAAGCACCATGTTCTGATCATAAACCAGAAGAGGTTTGTACTTTTGTAAAAGATGTAACTTTTAGTCCTGTTAAATTGGGGTTCTTCTATAAATATGTAATTATCAACATAAATGGCCACTTCTTGAACCCAAAGAGTGCTAACAATCATTCCCAGGCTTAAATAATTCTGTTGAAATGTGATGTTTTAGAATTAAAAAATATTCAAAGCCTCATCCTTGTGCCATTCCATTCTGTTCTACAATTGAGTATATCTATTTTTAAAAGTTCAATTTCATTTTAAGTTTTGAATTTCTTTTCCTCTTACTTTATACACCAATTGAGAAAATAAGAAAGGTAAAAAATCACTGCATATAAATATATGAATTCTAAGCTTATCACTTTGTATCTGGAGATGGATAGCATGTTTCAACATGGTTCTTCTGGAATTGCTAGTTGTCATAGAGTTCTATCTTTGCAATAGCTTTGTTATAGAGAACAGATTGTTCTCCTGATTCTGCTCACTTTACTTTGTATCAATTCATATTTGTATTCTCTTGTTTCTCTTAAATCATCCTCTTCAACATTCCTTACAGCATAATAATATTCCTTAGTATTCATAAACAATAAGGGCTTCAGACATTCTCTAGTTGATGGACATGCTATCTCCAATTCTTTGATACTATAACAAAGAACTGTAACAAAATAACTATAACATTTTTGTTCAAATGAGTCCTTTTTCTCTTTCTTTGATTTCTTTCACAGTAGGGGCCTAGTAACAGTTACTGGATTGAAGAATATGTGTGCATAGTACTCCCAGACTTCTACCTAGAATCCTTGACCAGTTCACAGTTCAACCAACAGTGAATACATATGAATTTCTATTTCTTATTATTGATGATTTCAAGCCATTTTTCATAAGACTTTTTTTTTTTAGATTTTTCAAGGCAATGGAGTTAAGTGGCTTGCCCAAGGCCACACAGCTAGGTAATTATCAAGTGTCTGAGGTCGGACATAAGACTGTTGATAGCTTGGATTTTACCCCTTGATGACTGTCTCTTCCTGTTCCTTTACCATTTATTAGTTGAGGAATGCCTCTTATAACTTTGATTCAATTCCCTGTTCATCTCAGAAATGAAACCTATATCAAAGAAATCAATAGGAAAGACTTTTCCCCTAATTTTCTGGATCCCTTCTAATTCCACCTGCATTGATTTTATTTGCACAAAACCTTTTTTAATTTCACTTGACAGAAATTGCCCATTTTACCTCCTGTGAACCTCTCTATCTCTTGTTTGGTCAAGAACTCTTCCCCTATCCTTAAATGTGTCAGCTCCTTTCATCCATAATCCTAAATTATGAACTACTTAGATTCTGGCTGGTTAATCAATCACTGCAGAAACATCACGTGCCCAGGTTTACACTAGAGGTGGTTGAAATCGTGCAGACCTTCTGAAATAGGTTAAATAAATAGACCTTTGTTGCCTAAAAATTTCTGTCTTCACATTGGGCTATAATAGAAAAAGTCCTGAATTTCTGCCTCCTCTTTCTGGTTTGGCTTTAGCCATGTGTCATATCTAACTTTATTCTATATAAAAGAAGATTGAACCAGAAGACCTCTATGACTTCATCCAGCTCTAAATTTTTGATACTGTTCTCCCAGCTCAAAATGGAAAGAATCAATTTAGATAATTTTGTAAGCATCGATTATGCACCTAATATGTGTTACACATATCACATATTTCACATATTTAACTGTTAGATTACCAGTAATTAAACTAGTATGCCTATCTTCTCAAGGACCACTGAGTCATGTAATGGATAGAGAGCCAGTCCTGGGGTCAGGAAGACTCATCTTTCTGAGTAGAAATCTGGCCTCAGACACTTAATAGGTGTATAATTCTGGGCATGTCACATAACCCTGTTTACCTCATTTTCTTCATCTATAAAATGAGCTAGTGAAAGAAATGGCAAACCACTCCACTTTCCCAAAACATTCCCAAATAGGGTCATAAAGAATTGGACAAGACTGAAACAACTAAACAACATCTTCTCGTTAACAGTTTCTTTTTTTTATTGTCTTTCCCAAATTTCAGATTATCCCTTATTTAAAATATTAATGATTTGGATAACATTTTCGTGTTGTAATTTACTTGGTATATTTTAACATTATTTCCCCAAATGGTACTTATGAGGTAAGAACTATGACTTTATATCTGTTGTTAGTCTTAGAAAACAGATGAACATGGCAGGAAATGTTGGATTAGATCATCTTTAAGGGATGTTTTAAATTCTTTGAGATTTCTTAGATAAGCATTGTTTTATAAGTGCTACAAATAATAGAGTTTAGTATTAATTTCTAAGGACTATTTCCTGAATTAGTCACCACAGTAGGAAGTGTGCTTAGCTTTTAGAAACATCATCACATAATATTTATTAAGTATTCTTTCCTTAGCCAACATTCACTTGCATTCCTTGTTCATTAGTTTCTCTCAGTTTTGAATAATCCATAAACAGAGGTTTAAAATCTTTTCAGATTATATTGAATCCTCAAAAAGCCAAGATGAAGGGATTCTACATTGGTTTTCCAGGAGAAATTTCTCCAAATTGGAAGTTTCTTACTATTTCCTCACCATAATCTGCCTCTTTTATCCTGCCCATTTTGTCTTATTTCCCCATTTATTAGTCCCTGAGAAAGAAAAAGTTAATTAATAATACTCAGTTTATACATTAAAGGAAAAGTGATGGATGAACTGAATGGAAAATTATAAAAATTTACAATAGCAAAGTAATCAGAGTGAAGAAAACATTATCCCTAGTAACTACAGCAGTGTAATAGAAAAAATCAATTATACATTGAAAACACCCCCAAATTATAAAGATTAAGCAGGTTTTGAGTGAAGTAATATGGAAACAATACTCTTTTCCCCCATCCTTTCATAAAAGTAGATCTGCAGACATTACATGTTGCTTTTGTTCAACATAGAAATCAGTTGTGCAGATTTCTTTTTACTTCCTAAAAAATACTATTTGTCATTTGGGATGACTCAGTGAGAGGAGAAAATGGGGGGGGGGGGAGCTAATCTTCATGTATAACTATTATGATGTAATAAAATAAAGCTTTACTTTAAAAGAGAAAATGAACATCCAGTGAAATTTAGTTAATTTATAATTTTATTTTGTATTGTAGTAGTTTTTAGAGTATATTTTACATCAATCCAAGGGATTTGATGCCTTCCTTTTGGGGATATCCTCCTTTTATAACTTTCAGAATTTTTTTATACACATATGCATGTGTGTCCATGCTTGCGTGTGCAACCCTCAAGTTATCCACCTATCATCCTAAACTTTTGTCCTGTGACTAATCTATCTCCTTTTTTGAGTCACTATAATGCCTTATATATATATTCTCATTTCTTAAAATTAAAAAAGTATAATTTTTTGGAGATGGTGGTGTTCCAAAATTTAAATACCATCTTTTTTTTCCCCGCGGGTGAAAAAGCATGTAATTGGATTCCTGTTGTATTGAATTTGGTAGTATATACATTTTTGATTACTTGAATATTATTGGGTACTTATGTAATTAATTGACTTTACCTTTTGAATGGAAAACTACTAGATCTGTAAAACACTTAGTAAAATATTAACTTTAACCAACAGAAATGCTAATGAGAGAAATTGGGAGCAATAAGTTATTTCTAGTTGCCAAGGAAAACAAGATTAGTATTTTAATGAACATTTATGTAATAAGGTGTACCAAATGGATCAAACATATATTAGGGCAAATTTGGGGTTTATGAGTTTAAATGAGGAATTCTTTCAGATAAACTCTATTTTGTACACTCTGGCCAATTGAGACATCCTTTATATTTCAGAAATTATCATGGAAAAAGGATTAGGGTGATTCTTGTTCCATTGTGTCCATTATTAGATTCAAAGTAGATGGGAATTGGAATGTAATATTAAGATTATGGATTCCAGGCATTCCATTTAGATTTTCAGGAATCATTTCCATGAAACTTTACCCTCTGATTCTTTTCTGTGTATAAAAGCTGAGCTTAGCTTTTTATTATTACTGGAAAAAATTGGATAATGTGATAAAATTTTTGACTTTGTCAATTTCATGCTACTCAGCTGATGTTCTTATTGGAGAATGGATTGTCTTGAAGCAGTTCTTGAGCCTTCAAATGGTTTGAATTTCTTTTAGAAATATCATGGGAGAAACAACAAGGGATATAGCACATCAATTGGAAAAGTTCGGGAAGTGGAACATGACAACCTTTTGGCAAATTGAAGTATTGTATGAGAGTTCAAAATGAATTTTATGTAACTTATTATTTAACTCCTGAAATATAAAGTAGGATAGAAATCTTTCATGAATTCATCAGACACTTGTTTTTTTTAGATATATGAGGAAAAACACATAGTTGTCCAAATTGAATGCTCTGGCCCAGTAAATGTAGTGACATGTGAGTGAAATATACTAATAGAACATTGATCTGTTGACTTTTTTTTTTGAGGTCATTAATGTTTTATTTTTATTTTTTAATTGAAATTTTATTTTGTTTTTCTAAATTACCTGTAAAGGTAGTTTTTCAGTATTCATCCATTTGCCCAGTTGTGAGTTCCATATTTTTCTACTACTGTCCTTCCTTCCCCTCCTTTCCATGGTAATAAACAATCTACATTTAAAATTGTGTTTAGCATATTTCCATATTAGTCATGTGAATGAGGAACTAGAAATAAGGAAAAAGGAAAACATAAAAAAAATTTTAAAAAATGAATATAGTATGCTTTGCTTCATATTGCATTGTTCTTTCTCTGAATGTGGATAGCATTGTCTATAGATGGTTTTTCAGAATTTTCCTTGATCTCTGAATTGCTGAGAGGAGCTGCATCTCACATTGTTGTTGTTAGTGTGTATAATGTTCTCTTGGTTCTGCTGATTTCATTGAATATCATTTCATGCTCATCTTTACATGCTTCTAAAGTCTGACAACTCATGATTTTTTACAGGAAAAATAGTACTCCATAACATTCATATACCATAACTTCTTCATCGAAATTTTTTGCCACTATAAAGAGAGCTGCTATAACTGTTTTTGAACATGTGATCCTTTTTCCATTTCTTTATGACTTCTTTTGGGTATAGACCTAGTAGTGGTATTGTGTGCATTAATATTCCAATTTTCCCAAAACCTCTCCAACATTGATTATTTTCTAAATTGTCATCTTAGCTAATCTGTATAGTAGGTTCACATTTAACAATACTATCTTTTTTAAGCATTTTATTTGTTTTAGAATTATATACAATAGTAATATATATCCATCATTTTTTGCAAGGCTCTGAATTTTTCAATCTCTCCCCCCCCCCCCCACAGAAGGCTTTCTGATAGTCTCTACATTGTTTCCATGCCATACACTGATGTAAATTGAATGTGTTATAACAGTAAACATAAGAGTAAACATAAACCCCCTACCCCCCCCCCCCGAAGTTGAGAAACCTCAAGAAGAGAGAGAGAGAGAGAGAGACAGACAGACAGACAGACATTGTATTTTAGTCTGTGTTCAGATTTCAATGGCTCTGTCTCTGGGGTGAGTTGCTTTCTTTATCACAAGTCCACCAGAGAAGTTGCTTCAATATTTTTCTCTCAGTTGCTATTACTAGCTGGTACCTCCACTCTATTTCTCCCCACTCTCATTTATTCTATTCTCTGTCTGCTTTCATCCTGGCCCTGTCCAAAAGTCTATTGAATCTGAGTTTCCTCTCCCTGAATCTTCCCTTTGTTCTATCACCTGTTCCCCCCTTCCCTCCCCCCATTCCTCCTCATCCGATCCCTTTCCTCCCATCCTTCTCCAGGGCAAGACATATTTCCTCACTCTATTAAGTGTGTATGCGATTTCCATCCTGAGCCATTTCAGATGAGAATGAAGGCTCACTCATTCCCCCTTGCCTTCCCCCCCTCCACTCCATTGAAAAAGCTTTTTCTTGACTCTTATAAGAGATCTTTCAGCTTCTTCCATCTCCTTTTCCTTCCTCCTAGTACTTTCCCCCATCGTCCATTAACTACATCCCTTTACCACATCATGCCATTATATTCCACTCCTTCCTATGTCCTGTCTATATATGCTCCTTCTAACAGCTCTTATAAACGAGAAAGTTCATATGAGTTATCAATATCTTCTTCCCATGCAGGAATACAAACAGTTCAACATCATTAAGTTCCTATTGGTTAGTCCTTCTCTTCCACTCCCTTTATGGTTCACCAGAGTCCTGTACTTGGAGATTAAACTTTCTGTTCATCTCTGGTTGTTTCAGTAGGAAAGTTTGAAAGTCCCCTGTTTAATTGAAAATCCATCTTTTCCCCTGAAAGAGGATGTTCAGTTTTGCTGGGTAGTTGATTCTTGGTTGTAAACCAAGATCTTTTGCCTTCTGGAATATCATATTCCAATTCCTATGAATTCTTAATGTAGATGCTTCCAGATCCAATGTAATCCTGACTATGGAGCCTTGGTAGTTGAACTGTTCATTTCTGGTAGGTTTTAGAATTTTCTTCTCTTTGATTTGGGAGTTTTGGAACTTGACTATAATATTCCTGGAAGTTTTTCTTTTGGGATCTCTTTCAGGAGGTGATTGGTGAATTCTCTTCTCAGCTTCTAGAATTTCAGGGCAATTTTTCTGTATTATTTCTTGAATAATGAAGTCTGGGCTCTTCTCCTGGTCGTGGCTTTCAGATAGCCCAATAATTTTTAAATTTTTCCTTTTGGATTTTTTTTTGAGGTTGGTTGTTTTTCCACTGAGATATTTCATATTTTCTTCTAATTTCTGACTTTTTTTTGGAAGAGTTTTATTTCTTCCTGATTTCTTACAAAGTCACCAGCTTCCTTTAGTTCCATTCTTCATTTGAAGGAGTTATTTTTTTCAGAGAGCTTTTTTACCTCCTTTTCTAGCTGGCCAGTGCTGTTATTTTAAGGCACTGTCTTCTTTTGCCTTTCAGGTTGCATTTTCCCTTAGGCCTAAACTGATTTTTAACATATTTTCTTCAGTATTTTTTTGCATATCTTTCATCATGCTTTTGATTTGAATTTTATGATTTATCTGCATGGCTCTCATTTTTCCTCCCAATTTTTCCTCCATCTACCTTAAGTTAACATTTGCTTGTGCCTTTTAGCAATATTGTCTTCGATTTGCTAATTTGACCCACCTGAAATTGAGATATTGGGCAAATTATGAAGATAATAAATGTTCCTTCAAATGTATGAGCCTGTGCTTATTTTCCTTTTCCAAACTCCAGGAGCAGGCTCCATGAAACACAAAATGCATGAAGGGGCTATTATCTTAAGTCACAATTCCTCTTACATCTTTCCCTTCTTGTGCTTATTTTTACTGCCATTATGTAAGCTTAAGTCTTCATCCCCCCCCCCCCATTCTGTGACCCTTGATTTTGTTCATAGCAATTTCCTAAAGTTTTTACTTTGAATTTTCCTAGAATTTCCCCATTTATCTATGCCCACTATATGATTCCTATACCACAGGGAATTGTTTTCTAACACATCCATTGAGCATAAAATCCTCCAAGAAAAATTGGAATTGGTCTCAGGTTATGGAACAACTAAAAAAAATGATTTTGAATATCAAGTAAATGAGGGAGAAGAAAAATTGGAAAGAGAAATAAGAACAATGTAGGAAAATCATGAAAATTGATCCAGAGATTCAGAATGAGATTCAGAAAATACTGAATAAAATAATAATGTAAAAACCAGTTTGGGCATCACTTGTACAAAAATATTCATAGCAGCTCTGTTTGTGATGGTAAAGAATTAGAAATTGAGTGACTGTCCATCAGTTGGGGAATGCCTGAACAAATTCTGGTATATGTATTTTATGAAACACTATTCTTCTATTAGAAACTAGGAGGGATGGGAATCCAGAGAAGCTTTGAAGGATTTGAGTGAACTGATACTGAGTGAGATGAGCAAAACCAGAAGAACACTGTACACCCTAAGTGCAACATGAGATTGATGATCAATCTTAATGAACTTGCTCATTTCATCACTGCAACATTCAGGGACAATTTTGGGATATCTGCCATGGAAAATAGCATCCATATCCAGAGAAAGAATTGTGAAGTTTAAATAAAGAGCAAAGAGTATTAACTTTAATTTTTATTTTTTTAATCTTTTATTTTATTTTTTTTATTTATTTAAAGCAATGCTGTTAAGTGACTGGCCCAGGATTACACAGCTAGGCAATTATTAAGTGTCTGAGGTCAGATTTGAACTCAGATCCTCCTGAATCTAGAACTGGTGCTCTATCCACTGCACCAACTAGCTGTCCCCATGCTATCTTATACTTTATTTTTCCAATTTTTGGTCAATGGGAACAATCTAAAGAATTTCAGATTGCCTTCTGTTGGGGTGTGAGGGAAGCAAAATGGGGGAGGATTGTAAAATTTAATAATAAATTAAATTAATAAAAAATAACATAAAAATTGTTTGAGTCAAATGGAAAAAGCAGTCCTAAAGGCCAACAAGAAGAAAAATGCCTTAAAAAGCAGAATTGGCCAAATGGAAATACATATACACAAGCTCTCTGAAGAAAATAATTGACTTTCTAAGAAATCAAGAAACAATAAAACCAAAAACTAGCAGAAAATATGAATTACCTCATTGGAAAAACAACTGACCTGAAAACAGATCCAGGAAATAAAATTTAAAAACTGTTGGATTTCTCTGAAAGTTGTGAACAAAAAAAGAAAGTTAGACATCGTTTTTAACAGATTGTCCTGTAAAATTGCCCAGATATCTTTGAAGCAGAAAGTAAAATAGAAGTAGATAACATTCACTGTTCCCATCCTGAAAGAGATCCCCAAATGAAAACTGTCAGGAATATAGCCAAATTTTGGTAAGTTTGAAAAATTGGCAATAGCCAAGTTTCAGAACTCCTAAGTCAAGGTGAAAATGTTGCCACCAGCCAGAAAGAAACAATTCATATATCATGAAGCCACAGTCAGGACAACTCATTATGGAATTATAGGACTTAGAATGTGTATTCCAGAAGGCAAAACAGTTTGGATTACAATTAAGAAACAACCATCCAGCAAAACTGAAGATACTCTTTCAGGAGAAAAGATGGACATTCGATGAAATAGGGGACTTTCAAACTTACCTGATGAAATTAGTAGAGTTGAACAGAAAATTTGATCTTCCAAGTATAAGACTCAAGAGAAGCATAAAAATGGTAAAAAGGATATTGAAATGCTTATATTTCTTCATGGTAATATGATCATAGGAACCTTCTCATTTATTATGGCAGTTAGAAGGAGCATTTATAAACAATGCAAAACTGGGAGTTAAAGTTGAAGGTATTATATATTTCTTAAAAAGTGGAGTTAATGTGGGAGAAAAGATTGTACTGGGAATAAGGGAGAGGCAGAATGCAGTAATTTAATTCACATCAAAGAGGCAAGAGAAACCATTTTTAGTGGAGTGGGGGGGGGATGTGAGCCTTCCTCTCATCAGAATTGGCTCAGAGAGGGAATAACATACGCACTCATTTGAGTACAGAAATCTTTCTTACCCTAGAGGAAAATAAAAGAGGCAAGGGATGGAATGGAGAATGGGTGGTGAGGAGGGGTGTAGGTGATAGAAGAGAGATAAGATTCTGGAAGAAGTTAGTCAGATGCAATATACTTTTGAGGAGAGTCATGGTGAAAGGAGAGATATAATAGAATAAGGGAGTGGAGATTAATGGAGGGAAATACATTTAGTTATAGCAACTGTGGGAAAAAATAAACAAGTTTTTCTGATAAAGACCTCATTTCTCAAACATAGAAAACTGAATCAAATTCATAAAACATAAGTCTTTTCCCAGTTGTTAAATGATCAAGAAGTATGAACAGTTTTCAGATGAGGTTATCTTTGCAATTTATTTAAAATTTTAAAAAAATGTCCTATGTCTTGGGAAAGCTAGGTGGCACAGTAGATAGATCCCTGACCCTGGAGCCAGGAGGGCCTGAGTTCAAATCCAGACTCAGGCATTTCATAATTACCTTGCTGCATGACCTCGGGCAAGTCACTTAACCTCATTGCCTTGCAAAAACCCAACCAAACAAAAAGTCTTAACTCACTATTGATAGCAGAAATTCAGATTGGAAGAATTCTGAAGTACTACCTTATGCATTTTATTTGACTAATAGGACAGAAAGAGAAAATGATAAATATTGGAAGGATTGTAGGGGAATTGAAGCATTGATACACTATTGTGAAAGGGATTCAACATTTCTAGAGAGCAATTTGAAACTGACCTACCCTTTGGCTTGGCAGTGTTACTGCTGCTTTGTATTCCAGAAGAGTTGGAATATGGGAAGGAAACAATCTATTTATATAGAGAGATTTATAGCAGCTCTTTTCTGGTGGCAAGGAGCTGGAGATTGAGGGGATGCCCAGTGGTTGTAGAATGATTATGGTATGTTATTGAGATGAAATGCTGTTCTATTGTGTGAAATGATGAACAGGATGCTCTCAGTAAAAAGAAAGCATACACAAGCCAGATGCAATGAGAAATGTACTTTATACAAAGTAACAGCAGTGTTAGAGGATGATCAGCTGTGAGTGACCTACATCTTCTCAACAATGATGTGACACAAGACTCTTAAGGATTTATGATAAAGAATGATATCCATCCCAAAACAGAACTGAAGTTGTCTGAATACATACTGAAATATACTTTTTTCCCTCACTTTACTTTTCTTGAGATTTCTCTTTTTTGTGGAGGAGGGATTATTTGCTTTTACAACATGACTATTGTAGTATTGTTTTTCATGGCTATACATTCTGAATCTACACCAAATAACTGCTTTCTTAATGATGGGGAGTGGGGTGGGAGGAAGGGAGAGAATTTGGAACTTAACGTTTTGGAAGTAAATGTTGAAACTTGTTTTATGCATGTAACGGTGAAAAAACATTTAATTTTTTAAAAAATTCACAATATAAGTCCTCCCTTGTAATAAATTAGTGTATTCAAACAAAATCAATTCCTTTGTCTTCCTGAAAATTTAGGTATTAATTTGCATTTTCATTATATTACTTCATAGCTAAAAGGCAAGAGTTATACTTCATTCTCAGTATTCTGGAGAGATGGTGAGGAGACCTACATATTTAATGGTCATTCTACTTTCTAGAGTTCCTAATTTTGTCAAAGTTGTTTTCCTTTCCTTACTCTGTGTCATTTTATATATTCTCCCAGATTTCTCTGAGTCCATCATATTCCTCATTTCTTACTATAATAATATTGCATCATATTAATATATTATTGTACAATCACTTGATTTTTTTGTTTCCACAAATATGCTTCTGTAAATATTTTTGCATAATTCCTACTGCCCTTGATCTCCTTGGTGATATATTCTCTCCACTAGTATCACTGTGTCAAAAATAGATTCACATTTAGCAAATTTTTCAGAGCAATTGTACTTCTTCATGACCACACCAGTGCTACAAAAGTTGTTTTCTCATTTTCTCTCCAACATTTCCTATTTTCATTGAACTTGGTTAATGAAAAGTCCAAATTATTTTTAAAAGCAACATTTTATTAATTTACTTTGGTTTTTACTTTGCTTAGGTTCTTCCTGGTCCAATTAGTTATTGTTTTTTTAGGTTTTTGGTTTTTTTTTGCAAGGCAAATGGGGTTAAGTGGCTTGCCCAAGGCTACACAGCTAGATAATTATTAAGTGTCTGAGGCCAGATTTGAACCTAGGTACTCCTGACTCCAGGGCTGGTGCTCTATCCATTGCGCCACCTAGCTGCCCCTCCAATTAGTTATTAACATTAAAGAATGTTGAAAAGGATAATAATATTCTATGAGTCAATTGAATAATAATAATAGTAACAGTATATAACACTAGCAGTAGTAACAACAGCCTGCTTCATGGTACTGCATGTGGTTTATAGAATCCTAAAATTATATTTAAATTCATTCATGCCTGGGAGGAGGGAGGCAGGGATGAGATATTGGGGAGGGAGTAGGCTGCTCTGAATAAAAAGAATGTTAAGTCTTAGCTCTCTTATTCATTACCTATGAGAATTTGGACATGCCACTTCATCTCTCTGATCTTCAATTCTATTATCTATAAAATGATGATAATAACTAATGTCTTAAATTATTGTATATGAAGATTTTTCCATGTTCTATTTTTTTGAAATGTTTAGAAATTTAACTGAGACTGTAGTTAAGATGTTGGCAATAATGTCTTGTATTCATTTTCTGCATTTTCCTTCTTTTCTTCCTCCTTCTTCCACAATGATTGGGATCAATTGTGTCTTTCAATTCTAGAGTTTCTATACAACTTAATCCAGAACTTCTTTAATTTCAGATAGACCTTTGGTAATAAGACAACGAAAATGAGTAAAAAGAAAATGGAGAATAAGAGAGTTAGTAATCAGAATAGTTGTAATGGTAGGCCCAGCATTGTAGCTTCAGTCTCTTTATAAAGATTAACAGAAAAGTACTTCTGAAGTCTAAGGAAGAGAGAATCATTTTGACACCTCTGAGGGTTCTGTTGGTCATGTTCCTCATTCAGAAGGTTCTGCTCTAGGTTCCAGTAGTTCCCTGCTATTAAAGTGCAAAAAGAGAATTATGTAGGAATGATAGTTTCATAGCTAAAATCACAAGACAATTGGAACCACCTCTTCATGAGAAAGACGAAAATCAGTGCCCTTGAGAAGGTTGTTTACGTGTGTGTGTGTGTGTGTGTGTGTGTGAGAGAGAGAGAGAGAGAGAGAGAGAGAGAGAGAGAGAGAGAGAGAGAGAGAGAGAGAAAGAAGGGGGAGAGACAGAGTTTACTTTGGATAAGTCTTCTTTAGACTATTGTTTATGGGAAGAAAATGTAATGGATTCTAGAATGAGTGTAATCTTTCATGCAAGATGTTAAGCCTCTAAAAACCAATTGCAGGAATTAATGTGTTTTGCACAAATGAATTGAAGAAGAACAACCACAGTCCAGGGAACAGCATAGTCCAGGTTATAGACTTTCTGAGCAAAAAGAGAAAATATCTGGAGCACAACCAGAAGTTCAGTGAGCAAAATTTAGCTTTTGTCGAAAGTACTAGCATGATCATTTGGAAAGCTGAGAAATAAGTAACAGATTCTTACTAATTTTTTTGAAATGAAATTTTATTCATTTTTTCCAGTTACATGCAGTGATAGTTTTTCAACATTTTTCCATTTGCAAATTTCTGAGTTCCACATTTTTCTTCCACAAAAGTCTTGTAAAAGTTGTACATGTACATTGCTATTTAACATATTTACATATTAGTCATGTTGTGAAAGTGGAATTAGAACTAAGGGAAAGAAAAAAAAAACCATGAGAAAGAAAGAGACATAAAAGAAGTTTACTACAGTGAACATCGTATGCTCGTATGCTTTTCTCTGCATTCAGACCTCATAGCTTTTTCCCTCAATGTGGATGGCATTTTCTGTTGCTGGTGTCTCAGAATTGTCCTTGATTTATGAACTGCTGAGAGGAACTGCATCCATCACTGATTCTTTATACATACATACATACATATATATATATATATATATATATATATAAATATATATATATATATTTATATATATATGGATATGAATCAGCTATATTAGTAACAAGTGTTTTTTTATTCCTCTTCTCTAAGCTCAAATTTGTCAACTATAATTTCCCACAATTCAGTTTAGATTGTGTTGTTGTTGTTGTTCCTTCTACATTTTTGTTATATTGTATTCCTGGTTCTGAGTCAACCCAGCTTCAGTTCAAATATATACATGATAGTATCATCATCATTCCTTATTATGCAGCAATATTCTATTTATGTACTATACTTTGTTTAGCCATTTGCCCACCACGAGAGCAATTTGAATTTCTTTCCAAATCTTTTCTACTGAAAAAAAAATTTTTTTTTAGATAAAAAATATTTCTATAAATATTTTGATGGGGGGGCGAAGCCAAGGTGGCATCATGAAGCCAGCATTTCCTGGGAATTCCTTCCCCCCAAAACTCCAAAAGCCAACAAATTATGACTCTAGTCAAAATTTAGAGGGACAGAACCCACAGAAAGACTGTGTGATATATTTTCCTTGTCCAAGATTGAACCCCCTAAGGAAAAATCTCTAGGGCTAGATGGATTCCCAAGTGAATTCTCCCAAACATTTATGGAATAATTGGTTCCAATTCTATATAAACTCTTTGGAAAAATAGGGGAAGATGGAACTCTGCCTAACTCTTTTTTTTTTAGGTTTTTTTGCAAGGCAAATGGGGTTAAGTGGCTTGCCCAAGGCCACACAGCTAGGTAATTATTAAGTGTCTGAGACCAGATTTGAACCCAGGTACTCCTGATTCCAGGGCCAGTGCTCTATCCACTGCACCACCTAGCCACCCCTAAATATATTCAGTCTTATTTTTTTCTTTAGGTTTTTTTCAAGGCAAATGGGGTTAAGTAGCTTGCCTAAGGCCACACAGCTAGGTAATTATTAAGTGTCTGAGACCAGATTTGAACCCAGGTACTCCTGACTCCAAGGCCAGTGCTTTATCCACTATACCACCTAGTCGCCCCATTCTTGTTCCTATTTTTATGCATTGGGATTCATTTCTAGGGTAAACCACACAGCTAGGTAATTATTAAGTGTCTGAGACCGGATTTGAACCCAGGTACTCCTGACTCCAAGGCTGGGGCTTTATCCACTACGCCACCTAGCCTTCCCTGCCTAACTCTTTCTGTGAATCCAATATGATGCTGATACTTAAACCAGGAAGAGTTAAAACAGAGAAAGAAAATTATAGGCCTATCTCCCTAATGAATATAGATGCAAAAATCTTAAATAAAATCTTAGCAAAATGATTACAAGAAGTTTTCACTAGGATAATACATTATGATCAAGTAGGATTTGTCCCAGGATTGCAAGGTTGGTTCAATATTAGGAAAACTGTTAGTATAATTAATTATATCAATAATATACCTATCAGAAATCATATGATCATATTAATAGATGTTGAAAAAGCTTTTGATAAAATACAGCACCTATTCCTACTAAAAACACTAGAGAGTGTAGGAATAAATGGTTTGTTCCTTAGACTAATAAGCAGTATCTATATGAAACCATCAACAGACATTATATTCAATGGGGATAGGCTAGAGGCAATCTCCAGAAGATCAGGGGTGAAACAAGGATGCCCATTATCACTACTGCTATTCAATATTATATTAGAAATGTTAGCCTCAGCAATAAGTGAAGAAAAAGAAATTGAAGGAATTAGAATAGAGAAGAGACAAAACACCCACTCTTTGCAGATGACATGATGGTATACCTAGAGAATCCCAAAAACTACTTGAAATAATTGGCAACTTTTAGCAATGTAGCAGGATATTAAATAAACCCTCATAAATCCTCAACATTTCTTTATATGACCAGCAAGATATAGCAGAAAGAGCTAGAAAGAGAAATCCCATTCAAAGTAACCTCGGAAAAAATAAAATACCTGGGATTCTACCTGCCAAGGCATACTCAAAAACTTTTTGAAAACAGTTACCAAACTCTTCTCACACAAATAAAATCGGATTTAAATATTTGGGCAAGCATCAACTGTTCATGGATAGGTCAAGCTAATATAATAAAAATGACAATTCTACCAAAACTAAACTACTTGTTTAGCACTCTACCAATAAAAATTCCAAAAAATTACTTTGAGTTAGAAAAAGTTGTAAGTAAATTTATATGGAGAAATAAAGGCAAGAATTTCCAGGGATTCAGTGAAAAAAAGTGCAAAAGAAGGTGGCTCAGACTTCCCAGATCTAAAATGATATTATAAAGCATTAGTCCTCAAAACTGCCTGGTATTGGCTAAGAAATAGAGTCTTACTAATGAAATAGACTAGGTGCAATAGCAGGAAATGATTATAATAATCTGCTGTTTTGATAAACCCAAAGAGTCTAGCTATTGGGATAAAAACTCTCTCTTCAATAAAAATTGTTGGGAAAATTGGAAGTTAGTATGGAAGAAACTTAGATTAGACCAACAACACATTCAATTCGAATTGAATTGAATTGAATTGAAACAACACTGTCAGACAGCCTTCTGTGGGGGGGGGGGGAATTGTAAAATTCAAAACCTTACAAAAATGATAGGTAAATGCTACTATTGTATATAATTGGAAAACAAAATGTTAATTAAAAAAGAATAAATCACAAGCACCAACAACAATAAAAAAGAAAAGAAATAAACATTTTGATGCATGTTTATGTGATAACAATTGAAGGGAATAGAGTTGTGCCTGGAGTCAAGAAGATCTGAGTTCATATCCAGCCTTTGACATGTTTTAGCTATGTGACTTGGGGTAAGTCCCTTAACCTCCTTCTTCCTTCCTCATCTATATAAAATGGAAATAAGAATAGCCCCTATGTTGCAAGGTTGTTTGTGAGGATCAAGTGAGATGAAAGATATAAAGTGCTTTCAAATAACCATAGCAGAACGCTAATCCAACTGATCTATTTTAGGGCTGTATTTTGCTAAGAAGTGCTAGTCTTCTCTTCAGGAGATGTATATTAGGAATTCATCTCTGTCTTTTACTGCTATTTAATCACAGAGAAATCATAACTTCTCTTTTTCCTTACTTCCAAAAATGTGGATAGTGAATTAGGTGTTTTCCATTTGTATTGTATTATTGTGTATATTGTTTATTTGGTTCCACTTTAGTTTGCATGAACTTATATAAATCTAAGCATACTTCTTTGTTATATCCATCCTTCCTTATAGCATAATAGTATTCTATTACGTTCACGTATCACAATTTGGTTAGTCATTCTGACATCATTGAACATCTAGACTGTTTACAATTCTTGGCTACCAGAAAAAGTACTATTTTAAAAATTTTGGAATATTTAGAGTCTTCCTTTTTATCATGAATTTCTTAAGGTACATTACTTGGGCCATCTTTGAAAATTTGGGTACCATATCTTCTTGATTTAAATAATTCCAAATTGTTTCCCAGAAAGTTTGTACTAATTCACAACTGCAACATGTTTATGTGCATTTATTCCCACAGTTTTGCCAAACACTGCATTTCTACATTTTTTTAGTGTTCTGCTAGTTATGAGGTGAAGTCTTAGGGTTGTCTTAATTTATAAATTTTCTAATTATTTCTAATTTAGAACAGTCTTTAATATAGTTATTAATAGTTTGGGAGCATTGCTTTCGAGAACTGCTTTTCATTTCCTTTATATGCTAGGAAAGGCTTACTTGAGAGTTTTGATGGAACTTTTATTTTTTTCTTCAATTGTCTGATTTCTATCTCTCCCCCTCCCCCCCTCAATCTTTAGGCATTAATTTTGTTTGTGAAAAAACTTTTCAAGGTTGCATAATTTTAAGTATTCATTTTATTTCATGTAGTTATCTCCAACCCTTACTTTTTGAAATCATTTGCTCTTTAATATTCAAGTTATTTATCAATTTTGAATTTATTATGCTATAAGATGTTGGTACAAGCCTAATTTTTTAAAAATTTATTATTTAATTTGAATTTTACAATTTTCCCCAAATCTTGCTTCCCTCCCTCCACCCCCCACCCCCCCATAGAAGGCAGTCTGTTAGTCTTTATGTTGTTACCATGGTATGCATTTATCTAAATTGAATGTGATGAGAGAGAAATCTCCTTAAGGAAAAAAGAAATAAAGCAACAGAAAGCAAAATTACATAATAAGATAAATGTTGTTGTTGTTGTTGTTGTTTTTTTAAATTAAGGGTAATAGTCTTTGGTCTTTGTTCAAACTCCACAGTTCTTTCTCTGGTACGGTATTCTCCATCGCAGATACCCACAAATTGTGCCTGATTGTTGCACTGATGGAATAAGGAAGTCCATTAAGGTTGATAATCACCCCCATGTTGCTGTTAGTGTGTACTATGTTCTTATCGTTCTGCTCATCTTGCCTGATCAGCATAAGTTTGTGCAAATCCTGGCTTCCTTGAATTCCCATCCCTCCTGGTTTCTACTAGCTCATAATGTTCCATCACATAACATATACCACAGTTTGTTAAGCCACTGCCCAATTGAAGGACATTCACTTAATTTCCAATTCTTTGCCACAACCTCTCCAATCATCGTTCATTTTCCTTTTATGTAATCTTAACCTATCTGATAGGTGGTACCTCCTAGTTGTTTTAATTTTCATTCCTGTAATTAGTAATGATTTGGAACATTTTTTCATATGTTATAAATAT
Organism: Macrotis lagotis; assembly: GCF_037893015.1. NCBI lineage: Eukaryota > Metazoa > Chordata > Mammalia > Peramelemorphia > Peramelidae > Macrotis > Macrotis lagotis. The sequence goes on from NC_133659.1 coordinate 170,063,678, forward strand.
ATATATATATATATATATATATATATATATATGTTTAATTTCTTCATTTGAAAACTTCCTGTTCATATCTTTTGATCATTTATCAATTAAGGAATAACTTGTAACATTATAAATTTGATGCAATTTTCTCTTATATTTTAAAAATGAGACCTTTATTAGAACCCCTAGCTGTGAAAATTGTTTCTTGGCTTTCTGTTTTCCCTCTGTCTGGTTATATTAGTGCAAAAAATTTTAAGTTACTATAGTCAAAATTCTCCATTTTGTAATTTATAATATACCTTATTTCTTATTTGTTCATAAATTTCTCTCCTTTCTATAGATCTGGCCACTTTTTAAATCTATGGAACTGCTTTCCAGTTATCCTACCAGGAAATTCTTTCCTAAGTAACTTATATTTTTAGTTTTTAATACAGATTTCATTAATATTATGATTTCGCTACTTTTTATTAATCCTAGTTTAGATTTTTCCATTATTTACTAATACAAAGTGTTTTTTGGTATTGATTATTTTTTTAGGTCTAGAAGTCCAATTGTCTCGTAATTCTTATCTTTAAAAATATTTTCTTTTATACTTTGGATCTTCTTGTGCTCCAAATCAATTTTTTATTATGTTATAATGTTTTCTAAAATAACTTTTTGATAGTTTGCTTGCTATAGCATTTAAATTGTAAGTTAATTTTGTTAATATTATTTTTATCATATAGACATGTTCCCTATAGCAATTTAACTTCTTTATTTCATTAAAGGGCTTTTTGTGATTGAATTTTTATTTGTACTGAGTATGCTTTGCTAAACTGATTACCAAGTATTTTATACATTTTATAGTTATTTTGAATAGAATTGTCACTCTTGGATTTGTTAAATTTCTGAAGTGCTACAGTCTTGGTGGTTTTATTTTTTATTGCAAAAGATTGCTGAAGCTATTAAATTTCTTAACTAGTTTTTTAATTTAACTTCTTAAGGTTTTTTAAAATAAATTATCATTGCTGTCAACAAATAAATATAGGTTTTGTCATCATGTTACTTACCATTAATTTTTTCTCCCATCTTACTACTATTACTAGCATTTCTTGTATTAAAAAAATAGAAAGAATGGACATTCTTCTTTTGCTCCTAACTTAATTGGAAAAACTTGGAATGATTTTTTTCATATGTGATGTGTATTTTTAATTTAAGATATCTATGTAGTTTATGATATTTTTAATAAAAAGTTCCTCTATTCATATACTTGGTAAAATCTTTTCACAGTTATGATGAGCTTTATTCTTTCTTAAATGGGAAGCAGAGTGGGAAAGGTTTAGCTGGAATGCCGAAGTCTGAATGCCATGTAAAGTCTTTACTTCTGAATTATAGGAAGTTACTAGTCTCCTTGTAACAGATCTTTGTGGAACAGACCACAACACAAATATTATGTTCAGTTTGGTGAAACTTCACTTAAAGCTGACCTGGAGGAAGAAGGATCACAACAGCAAATAAATGTTAGTCTAATTCCCTCATCTGTAAATTAGTGAAATTAGCAAGATATCTTTTTCTAAAATCTATTCTAGATTCAAATTTACTAATAATGAAAATTTGATCTACTTAGACAGGAGATATCTAAGTAGACATGAAGTGGGACTATGGGAAAGGCATCACCTCATTATTTTCAGTCCTCATTATCATTGGGAGGAATGTTTGAAGCATTTAGAAACTAGTATGATGCTGCTTATATAGGTTACTTTTATTTTAATGTTTTCTGCTTTCTTTCCATTTTGATTTGTCTTGTGATCACAAAGGAGTAGATACATTATTATAATCCATTTCTTATTGTTCATCATCCTGATTTGTAAGACTGTTCTTTTCTATTCTACTTTGCCCTATTAAGTTCCATTTTTCTTTTTTTGCACGTTTTTTAATATTTGTTTTTATGTTTTTTCATTGTCTATTTTCCAATTACCTGCAAAGATAGTTTTCAATGCTCCTTTTTTTAAAATAAAATTACTTAAGGCAATGGTGTTAAGTGACTTGCCCAAGGTCACACAGCTAGGCAATTATTAAGTGTTTGAGGTTGGATTTGAACTCAGGCCCTCTTGACTCCAGGGTCATGCTCTATCTACTGTGCCACCTAGCTGCCCCTCAGTATTCATTTTTTTAAAGAATGGATTAGAAGATTTTATTCTCTGTGATAAAAACACAAATGTGCACAGAGTTGACATAATCTTTTTACTTTATAAAAAAAAGGATGGGCGGAAACATTTACAAATATCCTTCAGTAGTTTTTTTTTTTTTAAGTCATAAATGCAATCAGAAATTCTGTGTGTGTGTCTACTCGTCATCTCTGAATACTATATAAGCTAGTATTACCTAGGAATTAGAACCTGCCTAGGTATTGAAATTTACCCAGGCCAGTTAAAAATACACTACAGTGATAGTTTAGACCACTGTGCCTTTTATAATTTAGGACAATTTGAGAAAAGCAAATGCTTATTTCCTCATTAGGAAACAAGACTACTTTCTTGACATCATCCAGTATCAAAAATATTTCAGTTTGATTTACCTTTAGCCAAGGGTAAAATTAAACTCTCCTATACCTAGATGATTTTTTTTGGCATTCAGTAGTTCCAAAAGCGAATTCTATCTGAACTTCGACTGAGTATATACCAGTAGAGTATCCATAACTAGGTGCTAATAAAAAATATGTCAGCATACTGGCTGAAGTCCGTGTGTTAACAAAAAGAGATCAATATAAAATGTTCACCAACATCATTCTTGGAAATTTTGCCAGTCTGGTATAGTGAAACCTGATTGGTTCCTTCAGTATTTATCATACTCATTATAAGGATGCAAACATCAATAGATTTCTTCAAGGTGTTTTCCAATTTTGTCTTTTAGCTTTCTAAAATGTAAAAGATCTTCTCTTCCAATTTCAAGCATTTTTTCTTCCCACAATTTAATTTCATTTGCATAACGAATTTTATCATCTTGAGCAAGCTGCATATATACCTGCTCCTGAGATAATGACAGAGCTTTCCACTCTTCATTTAAAACCTTCATCATCTCCTGTGATGAAAGTCCTTTTGATTCCTTAAAGCATTCAGAAATAAAAATATTATAACCTGAACGAGGTTTTTTGGACTTTCCAAAGACAGTTAACTCCCTTTTTTTCTTTATTATTTCTTTTCTAAAAGATATGGAACGCTTCACGAATTTGCATATCATCCTTGTGCAGGGGCCACGCTAATCTTCTCTGTATCCTTCCAATTTTAGTATATGTGCTGCCGAAGCGAGCACTCAGTCTTCATTTTTATTAAGATTCTAAAGTCAATATTTTCGACCACCCTCCCTTCCCCTTCTTCTCCTTGGCAGTGAGTAATCTGATATAGATTGTGCGTGTATAATCATATTTAATATTTTTCCATGTTACTCATGATGTGAAAAGAAGAATTAGAACTAAAGGGGGAAAAACTGAAAGAAAGAAAAAAAGAAAGAAAAAATAAAAAAAGATGTAAAAATATATCATAGTATTCTTTGTTCTGCATTCAAACTTCATAGTTTTTTGTCTGGATATGGATGGCATTTTCTTCTGACTGTGTATTTTGACCTTCCATGGGACCAAAGTAATTGTCTATGGTCGGATTTTTTTTTCTTCTGTTGTTCGATTACTCAGGCTATGACTTGATTTTAATTCTTTGTTAAGATGGGCTTCTGCTTCCATGGTGAAGGACTGTGCAGTTTCAAACATTTGAGAGTTTTTCCAGCTGTTTTCAGGGACCCCCCCCCCCCCATGGAACCCAATTCCTCTGAGTGCTCTTCTGCCCTGTATTCTGCTATGACAGCAAAGTTCTTTTTCCTGATACTGGGGTCCCAGATTATTGCTTGTATCTGAGTGTGGGCAAAGCCACAAAGTCCTGCCACAGGATAGATAACAAAAAGACCTCTGTAATGTCCTTCTACTGTCTCTGAGCTGAGCTCTCTGGAAGCTGTTAGTGATTCCCGTGGCCAGGGCTGCCCCAAGGCCCATGCTGCACTGAGGCCTACACTGTACCACGGTTCACCACTCACTCTCCTGCTCCAAACTGTCCTTGGACCCAAATGTCCCTAGGAACCCAGGTCCTGGATGACTGGAGTAGGTTTGCTACAGTGGCTGTCCAGCCTGGGCTGCTCTGTAACTCTTTCTTACTCTAGTCTAGCAACTTTTCCTGTGGATCTTTCAGATTGTTTTGGTTTGGAAACTTGTTTCACTACATCTTTCTGTGGATTCTGTCACTCTTGAATTTACTTAGAGTCCTTATTTAGAGGTATTTAGAGTGATCTGGGGGAAAGCCGCCAGAATTTCCTACCTTCACTCTGCCATCTTGGCTCCACCCCTTACCCTCCATCTTTTTTTTTAATTATAAAGATTTTATTTGTTTCAAGTTCTACAATTTTCCCCTTAATCTTACTTCCCTCCCCCCCAACCGCCACAGAAGACAATTTGCCAGTGTTAATATTGTTTCCATGGTATACATTGATCCAAATTGAGTCTGATGAGAGAGAAATCATATCCTTAAGGAAGAAACATAAAATATAAGAGATAGCAAGATCAGACAATAAGGTATAAGATTTTTTCCTAAATTAAAGGTAATAGTCCTTGGTCTCTGTTCAAACTCCACAGTTCTTTCTCTGGATACAGATGATATTCTCCATTGTAGACAGCCCCATATTGTCCCTCATTGTTGCACTGATGGAATGAGCAAAATCCTTCAAGGTTGAGCGTCATCCCCATGTTGCTGTTAGGGTGTATATTGTTTTTCTGGTTTTGCTCATCTCACTCAGCATCAGTTCATGCAAATCCCTCCAGGCTTCCATGAATTCACATCCCTCCTGGTTTCTAAAAGAACAATAGTGTTCCATGATATACATATACTACAGTTTGCTAAGCCATTCCCCAATTGAAGGACATTTACTTGATTTCCAATTCTTTGCCACCACAAACAGGGCTGCTATGAATATTTTTGTACAAGTGATGTTTTTACTCTTTTTCATCATCTCTTCAGGGTATAGACCCAGTAGTGGTATTGCTGGATCAAAGGGTATGCACATTTTTGTTGCCCTTTGTGCGTAGTTCTAAATCACTCTCCAGAAAGGTTGCATGAGTTCACAGCTCCACCAACAGTGTAATAGTGTCCCAGATTTCCCACAACCTTTCCAATAGTGATCATTATTCTTTCTGGTTAAATAGGCCAGTCTGAGACCCTCCATCTTCATGGCATTTTATATCATTTGGCTTTTAGAATTGTCCTTGTTTACTGAATTTTGAGGAGCTGAGTCCATCATAGTTGATCATCTCACAGTGTTGCTGTTAATGTGTACAATGTTCTCCTAATTTTGCTTACTTTAACTAAATATCAGCATGCAGATCTTTCCCTGCTTTTCTGAAAATCGCCCACTCTTGATTTCTTACAGAACAATAGTACTCCATCTTATTCATATACCCTAATTTTTTTGGTTATTTGCCAATTTACATCCCCCTCAAATCTTATTCGTTGCCACTAAGAAAGAGCTTCTACAAATATATTTTTACATTTGGGTCTTTTTCCCTTTTACAAATGATTTCTTTGGGATATTTTGGTATTGCTTGATCAAAGGGTATGCACAGTTTTTTTTGCCCTTTGGGGAATGAATGTACTGTCAATATATCTTCTCTCTCATTGATCATTTTCCTTTTTTGTCATCTTAACCCATCTTATAGGTGTGAGTTGGTACCTCATTGTTGTTTTAATTTACATCTCCCTGATCAGTAATGATTTAGTGCATTTTTTTGTATGACTTTAGATACCTTTACTTTCTCTATTTGAAAATTGTTAATATCCTTTTACCCCTCAACATTTGGAGAATTATATTCTTGTAAATTTGATTCAGTTCTCTGTTTATTTTAGAAACAAGTCAAGTGAGTCCTCTCCATTCTCTTCTGATAATAGCTGTGAAAATTGTCTCCCAGTCGTTTCCATTCTTCTAATCTCTTTTGCATTGGTTTTCTTTGTTCAAAATCCTTGTAATTTAATGAAATCAAAATGATCTTTTTTGTAATTTATAATGTTCTCTATCCTTTGTTCATAATTCCTTCCCTCTCCATAAATATGATGTATTCTTTCTTGACAACTAGTCTATTTCATTCATTGGTCTTCTTAGGCTTTTCAGAATCCTGTCTTAATAGTGAGATGGGAGTTTGATGGATCCCAATTATCTTAATAAATATTTCTAGGTACCCTGTCACAGACCTACAGAAGAGCCTGCCTCTGACTTTGGGCTTTCATCAAAAGAGTCTAACCATAAAAAGGGTAACTCCTTGTAATCAGTGAGCTCTGAAGCTCGGCTTTACTCAACTATCTAGAAAAATTGTTGTTTAGGTAATGTGAAATGTTAAGGTTTTTTTTCTTGTTTCTACTTTTCAGTGATTTCTTTCTCCTGACCCAATCCTCTCTTCCCTTCCCTTTTGTCTGTTATTTTGCCGCCTTTCATTTTACTGAGGCTTTTTACAGCCTATAAAGAAGAAATTCTTTGTAGGCAAACTAGAGGGTTTAAGTGCTTGGGGAATGACTTTTCATCAGTAATACCAGCTACTCTGAAAGTGCTAAAGCTGTCAAATTTGAGGAGATTGTTTAACTGTATCATTAACAAGACATATTGATATGCCATCGTAATTGAAAAGGGGCAGGTGTGTCATTAGGTTCTGGGGTTTATCTGTGTAACATTGATGAGACATTTGTCCAGAGACAGTCTGAGAGGGAAGTATCTTGTCACAAGTCAGAAGACTTAAATTCCTTATTAATCTTCTTGGCTTCAAGCACAAGGGGAAACTTTTACTTTGATGACTGCTGGCTGCTTTTGTTGATAGTGATTTTCTGAAATATTTGTGAAGATTTCCATCAGTTTTTTGGCCTCTGAGTATATCATGTATTGTAACTAGGGTTTTCTAAAAGCTTGACTAGTTTTATTTAGCTTATATTGTTTAATGTCATAATAAATCCTAATCCTCCTATATATATTTGAATGCAGTATTATAGAACATTCAGAGACATGCATCTTTAATTCTGCTTTTATCTTTCAAACAGTTTGTTCTTGTCTTTTTTCCCCCATTGGTACAGTTTTAGCATATTTTTCCAGATGTATCATTTTTACCTAATCTTGTTTCTTTTTATTCAGTTTGACAGTGAGGTTTCATTTTAGAAAATGATCCTTAAGACCTATGGTCTTATTTTTCCATTAAGGTGTTATGTAGGTATGCAGTAAAAATTCAGACACACTCTCTTTCTCTCTCTTTTTTTTTTTAAACAAAGCAATGGGGTTAAGTGGCTTGCCCAAGGCCACACAGCTAGGTAATCATTAAGTGTCTTAGGTCTGATTTGAACTCAGGTACTCCTGACTCTAGGGCTGGTGCTCTAACTACCTAGCCTCCCCTCTTTTTTTTTTATAGAAAGATTTTATTCATTTTGAGTTTTACAATTTTCCCCCAATCTTGCTTCCCTCCTTCCAACCCCTACGAAGGCAGTCTGTTAGTCTTTACATTGTTTCCATCATATACATTCATCTAAGTTGAATGTGATGAGAGAGAAATCATATCCTTAAGGAAGAAACATAAAGTATAAGAGATAGCAAAATTACATAATAAGATAATGTTTTTTTCCCCCTAAATTAAAGGTAATATTCTTTGGTCTTTGTTCAAACTCCACAATTCTTTCTCTGGATTCAGATGATGTTCTCTATCACAGATAGCCCAATATTGTCCCTGATTGTTGCACAATGGAATGAGGAAGTACATTAAGTTTGATCTTTAATCCCATGTTGCTGTTAGAGTGTACAGTGTTTTTTTAGTTATGCTCATCTGGCGCAGCATCAGTTCATGCAAATCCTTTCAGCCTTCCCTGACTTCCCATCCCTCCTTGTTTCTACTAGCACAATAGTGTTTCATGACATATAAATACCACAGTTTGTTAAGCCATTCCCCAATTGAAGGACATTCACTTAATTTCCAATTCTTTGCCACCACAAACAGGCTGCTATGAATATTTTTATACAGGTGATGTTTTTACCCTTTTTCCTCATCTCTTCAGAGTATAGACCCAGTAGTGGTATTGCTGGATCAAAGGGTATACATTGTTGTGTTGCCCTTTGGGCATAATTCCAAATTGTTCTCTAGAAACATTGTGGATGAGTTCACAGCTCCACCAACAATGTATTAGTGTTCCAGATTTCCCACATCCCTTCCAACATAGATCATAGTCCTTTCTAGTCATCTTGACCAGTTGATTTGTATTTCTCCAATAATTAGGGATTTAGAGTAATTCATATGACTTCGAATCACTTTGAATTTCCTCATCTGTGAATTGTCTTTGCATAATATTTGACCATTTCACATGTTCTTTCCTTAAACATTATTTCTGCTTTTTCAGTTTTATGAGAAAAATTGTTTTTTTAAATTTTTTAAAATTGAGGTATTTTTAAAAGTTCAGTTGTCAACTTTAGATTGTTATCTAAAAAAGCAGAAAATGCTTAATAATATTTCTTTTCTAATTATTGACTCTATTTTATTATTAACAGCTATTTGAAATTCAAAGCTAGCAGGTAGTTGCCATTAACATTTTAGCCAGCTTTCCTTTCTCAACTGTTTAGTTTCCCTTTTCTCAGAACCTTCACCTGAAATGCCTTAAATAATTGGTAGATTAAATTAAACATTCACTTAATTTGATTAAATTATTTCCCATATTTAGATCATGAGAAATAGCAAATAATTTATACAGTGGGGAAAAACCCTCCAGATTTACAATAATTTTTAAAATATTGAACCAGACTTTTTAACCTTTCACCTTCTCATTTATAATTCCTAGTAATGAAAACTAGAAGTAAGGAAGATCTTTTTTGTTATGCTAAATAAAGCATCTTTTGAATTCTGGTCAGTTTTTGCTTATGTAAGACAAATTCTAATATTGAAAATATGACTGAAACTTACAACTAGACTTATCTGCTTTCTCTAACAGAGACTATCAAAAATATTATATGGAATTAGGAGACATTGAAAGTGGTATTGTTTAAATATTTCTGAGGCACTTTTGATTCTTGGTCATCATATGACCTTTTGCAGAGTTAATTTCAAATTTATTATGAAAATGATTATACCAAATTTTTTTCATAAATTGGCTTTATTTGAGAGATTTGTTTTTCATTTCAGTCAACCTACAGTGTCTCTTGTCTTTTTCTAGGTGCAAGACATCTGTTTTAGCCATGACTGTCGCTGGGTTGTTGTCAGCACACTCCGTGGGACCTCTCATGTTTTCCCTATCAACCCGTATGGTGGCCAGCCCTGTGTCCGTACACATATGTCACCACGGGTTGTGAACCGCATGAGCCGCTTCCAGAAGAGTGCTGGCCTGGAAGAGATAGAGCAGGAACTCACATCTAAGCAAGGAGGCCGTTGTAGCCCTGTTCCAGGCCTTTCAAGCAGCCCATCAGGTTCACCTCTTCATGGTAAGCATATTCCTTCTTATCCTTATGTTCCCTCTTCCTGCCCCCAAAGCTGACCTAACCATGGTAATAACAGCAACAAAAAAGCCAACTTGTGAGATGAATAAAAAATATAATTTATCCTTTTAATCAATTAATGAATTATTGACCTGCTGCACATTTTTAAAAAATGTCTTAAATATATTGTTAAAACAGGAAAATTTTAAGTCATTGTTTAGATGAAAAGATTTTACAAAATTTAAAATTATATCTCATATCTTCAATGATTATAACTACATTTCCTTGCAGTTTTTGCCAGTATTTAGATTGTTTGCTCTTTGTTGAGGGCCAGTGTTGTAGTAGCACATTTGTTCTACAAATATTCATTGTAGGTGAGTAAGAGATATTCATCATGTTTAAGTTATATCATTTGAATAGTATTATCACTCATTAAAAAAATGTAGAGGCTACTGTAAAAAATATGCTTTTTAAAAAATATATTAAGACAAAAGCATTTTTAGTGACATGTGCATTTTGAAATAGTGTCACATTATAAATAGTATTACATTACATCCTGACTTCCTTCAGGATGGCTTTAACATAAGATATGTTGAAATATATTCTAGAATCCTCTTGCTTTACTCTCCATGAATAGACATGGATATAAGTATAGTAATATTCTTATGGGTAGTAGTAGGAATTTGAGAGGTCCTTGTGATCTCTTATGTTTTCACCTTTTCTTCATTTCCCCAGTTAGTTTCAAACTCTGCACCAAGTAGATTTTGGTAAATACTTGCTAATCAATTTTCGTAGTTTCTGTTTGGACTGTCCTTGGTCCATATGAATTTATGTTGATAAATAGTATGTTTTTTTTCATAATTTTAATGTGTAGGTCCACAATAACATACTATTTAATCCCTAAGTTACTGAAACATTCTGCGTTGCTTTGAATGTAGCCATTTACTGCCTTATGTTGAATCTAGAGACATTAGTTGCCAAAGTATTATTGAAATAGGCCACTTCTTCCTGAAAGCAGTTCCTTGGAAGAATAGATTTCGGTTTTCCATTTTATAATAGTCTCACAAATTTATTAGAAAGCTTATCTAAAAATGATTTTTTAATAGTTTTGTGTTGGAACATAAAAATTTTTCTCTACATTGTCATTCTCCCTCTCAATCAACTTCTTTAAAAATCATTTTTAATAAATTTAGCTTGTAATATTAAACAGGAGTTGGCATTCTATTTGAATGTGCTAAGTTAAAGAAGAAATACTAAAACTCTTGGCATAATGGTATTTCTGAAAGATCAGTATTCATAGCAAGATATACTCATTCGACACTTAATAACAATTAAAAATATTTAAGAATTTCCACCATAAACCTTAATATTTATTCAGATTTTTTCTGTTTAAATTACAAACAATTATATTAGAGTTTCACAAACTAAAACCAAATAAATTTGGTCAATGAGACAAAATAGTTAAAACAACAAGTTACTTTACAAATCTTGTCTAACTGCATTATTTTATTGATGAGGAAATAGATACCCAGAAAAGTTAAATGACTTGTCCAAAATTATTCAGGAAGGAAGGGCATATCTTTTAAAAGCATATTCTGATCTCTTTCTACTGCACAGTACTACTTTTAAGATATAATGTTAATTTACCAGATTCAGTTATTTTATTTTTTGAAGTGATCTTGGAAAATACAAATAGTACGTGCTTCACAGAAACTTATGGACATTGGGTAGTGATTTAACTAGGAGTAATATGGAATTATTTTCCACTGACAAGTTTGGTTTTTCAAAATGAGGAATACCATTATAGGCCATATTTGCAGTAAAAAAAAAATTATTGTCTTTTGACTATTCATCTCAGAATTATATGTACTATATTAACAGTAATATTATGAGATAATAAACTATGATAAACTCTTTCCTCTCAGATTTGCAATGTTTAAGGATAATTCTAAAAGACTTGTGATAGAAAATGCCAACCTGATCCAGAAAAAAGAAAAAACTATGGAATCTGAATGCAAAGTAAAGCATTCCATATTCACTTTTTTGGTTTTTATTTTTTTTAACAAGGCAATGGGGTTAAATGACTTGCCCAAGGTCACACAGCTAGGTTATTATTAAGTGTCTGAGTCTGGATTTGAATTCAGATTGTCCTGGCTCCTGGGCCAGTGCTCTATCCACTGTACCACCTAGGTACCCCTGCCAACTTAACTTTTTAAAATTTCTTTTATGTTTTTCTTTCTTTCTCATGGCTTTTTTCACCTTTAGTTCTTTTTTTTTATTCAATTGATATTTTATTTTATGTTTCAAGGTATGTGTTATAAAAGTTTTTCAACATTTATCTCCATGCATATGCATATTTTTAACTTATATAATTTTCTTCCAGTCTCCCTTCCACCACCCCCCTTCCATCAGTGGAAAATAGGTGAATATTGTACATACACATTTGTCTTTTACATGTTTACAGATTAGTCATTTTCAATATTAGAAATTAGAATTAAGGGAAAAGAAAGAAAACGATAAGATGGGAAAGAAATACATAAAAGAAATTTATAAAAAGTGAACATTGTGTTCATTCAGATTCTATAGGGTTTTTTGGTTTCGTTTGTTTTGTTTTTCTACCTGTGGATGGGGAAATAGCATTGTCCATAGCCAATCTCCTAGGATTGTCCTAGCTTTCTGAACTGCTGAGAGAAGCAGCATCCATCATGGTTGATCAACTCATAATGCTGTTGTTAATGTTTCACCTTTAATTCTAATTTTCCTTTACAATATGACTAAATATGTTAAACATCATTGTACATGTACAGCCTATATCACATTACTCGCTGCCATGGGGAGCCGAGAGAGTGTAAAAATGTGGAACTCAGAAGCTTACAAAAAGATGAATATTGGAATCTGCGTGTAATTAGAAAAAGCAAAATAATAAGAAAAACAATATCAACAAAAAAGAATTATGTATACTGCCATGGAAACATTTAACATGATAGTACATTGCATACTAAGTGGACACTTCTTTAGAGAGACTGTGAGAGACTATGCACTATGAGAGAACCAGTCAAACTTCTGCTCTGATTCAAAGGTTTGTGAATTAGATGATAGAAATGAGGAGAAACCTTGAATTTGAAGGGTAAAAGGAACGTAATCTCCAGGTAGAATCTGTGCCAAACTTTCTTGTTTGTTGTATATTTTTATTTCTTATAGTGTCTTTTGTTAAGAATTGCTCCTTTTAGGTTATGAAAGGGGCAGCTGGATAATATGGTGCATAGAGTGCTGGAACTGGAGTCAAGAAGACTTTAATTCAAATGTGACCTCAGATACAATCTTTGTAAAATTCAGCAAATCACATAACTTCTGACAGCATCAATTTCCTCAGTTGTAAAACTAGGATAGTAAATATCCCTATCTTCCAGGGTTGTTGTGAGAATTAAATGAGATAACATTTGTCAGTTAATAGACATTTATAAAGCACCCACTCTTTCAGAGACACTGTGCTTAGTGCTGAAAAGGAAAAAAAGGGCAAAAACTATGTAGAAACCAGTTATGTGATTAAAAGGAAATAATTAATAGAAAAAAGGCACACAAGAAATAAGTAGGAAGGGGAAAGGATTCTTGTAGAAGATAGGATTTTATTTCTGATTTAAAGAAAGAGAGCAGGCTGAGATGAGAGAAAACATTCCAGGCATAAGCGCTAGCCAGAAAAAATGGACAGAGCTCAGTGTTGGAATGTCTTGTTCATGGAACAATTAGGGAGAGATATTACAAAGGTGATGTTAATAGGATCTGGCAACAGATTGAATTTGGAGAGTGAGAGAGAGAGTTAAAAAGTTGGGGATGATATAGATTTTGAGCCTGAGAGTCTGGGCGAATTTTTTTTGACTTTAAAAATAATAGGGAAGTTAGAAGAGGAAGACAGTTTGGGGGGGAAAGTAATGAGTTCAGTTTTCTATATGTTGAGTGTATCTGGGTTGTTATGTCCAAAGGACAATTGGAAATACAAGGTTAATGTTCAACTGAGAGGTCAAGCACTTGAGAAGAGGGTAGTGTGGAGTTGAACTAGTTTACTAAGGGTTCAAGTTGGGAAAAAGAGGAAGGAATGACTAATTCTTTGGTCATGATAATCTGTGAGCAACTGAGTTGTTTGAATCACTGCAAGGTCATTGGATGTAAAGCAGCATTTGATTAGACAAACCAGAGGGAGAGGTAGAAAACCAATAGGATAAGGTCAGATAAATTTTTTTTGAGGTTTTTGCAAGGCAAATGGGGTTAAGTGGCTTGCTGAAGACCATACAATTAGGTAATTATTAAGTGTCTGAGATCGAATTTGAACCCAGGTACTCCTGACTCCAGGGCCCGTGCTTTATCTACTGTGCCACCTAGCCACCCCCAGATAATTTTTTTAAAAAGTTGATATTTTATTTTTTCAGTTACACATTATGGAAGTTTTCAACATTCATCCCTATGCTAGTGAATATATCTTTATACATTACACAGTTTTCTACCACCCTCCCTTCCCATCCTCCTCCCCTTGATACCTACCAGTCTGGTAAAAATTATACATATTTACCTTTGGGTTGAACATATTTACATATTAGTTATTTTGTGTTTGAGAAATTAGTACTAAGGGAAAAGAGAGAAGACCATGGAATAAGACGAAAAAGCAAAAGAAAAATTTTAAAAAGTGAACTTAATTTCTGTTCAGATTCTGTTTTTTTTTTTTCTCCCTCTGTTGTGGATGGCATTGTCTACAAGAGATCTCCCAGGGTCCTAGATCTGTGAACTGCTAATAAGAGTTGCATCCATCATAGTTGATAAAGTCACAATGTTGTTAATGAATACAGTGTTCTCTTGTTTCTGCTCCCTTCACTCAGCATCAGTTCCTATAACTCTTAACATGCTTTTCCAGAGACTGTTCTTGGTTTCTTAAAGAACAATAGTACTCTATAGCATTTATATATCATAACTTGTTCAGCCATTCCCCAATCGATGGGCATCCCTTCAATTTCCAATTCTTTGCCACTATAAAAAGAGCTGCTATGAATATTTTGGAACGTGTGGGACGTTTCCCATTTTTAATGATTTCTTTTGGATAAAGGGCTAGTATTATTATTTCTGGGTCAGAGGGTATGATCAGTTTTATTGCTCTTTGGGCTTACCATATTGATCTCCATAATAGTTTGGTTTAGTTCACAACTCCCCCAACAATGCATTAGTGTCTCAATCTTTCCACAACCTCTCTAACATTTATATTTTCCCTTTATATCATCTGAAACCGCCTGTTCATATCTTTTGGCCATTTATCATTTGGGGAATGACTTATAAATGACTTACAAATTTGATTCAATTCTCTTTTTTTTGTTTTTTGCAAGGCAAATGGGGTTAAGTGGCTTGCCCAAGGCCACACGGCTAGATAATTATTAGGTTTCTGAGACTGGATTTGAACCCAGGTACTCCTGACTCTAGGGCCGGTGCTTTATCCACTGTGGCACCTAGCCGCCCCTTGATTCAATTCTCAATTAGAGATTCAGTTAGAAATGAGACCTTTATTAGAACCTCTAGCTTTGAAAATAGTTACCTAACTTTCTGTTTTCCTTCTACTCTTGGCTACATTAGTTTTATTATGAAAACTTTAATTTAATATAACCAAAATCATCCATTTTGCCTTTTATAATAGTCTCTATTTCTTTTCTTTTCTCTTTTCCTTTCCTTTCCTTTTCTCTTTTCCTTTTCTCTTTTCCTTTTCCCTTCCCCTTCCCCTTCCCCTTCCCCTTCCCCTTCCCCTTCCCCTTCCCCCTTTCCCCTTCCCCTTCCCTTCCCCTTCCCCTTCCCCTTCCCCTTTCCCCTTTCCCTTTCCTTTCCTTTCCCTTTCCTTTCCTTTCCTTTCCTTTCCTTTCCTTTTCCTTTCCTTTCCTTTTCCTTTCCTTTCCTTTCCTTTCCTTTCCTTTCCTTTCCTTTCCTTTCCTTTCCTTTCCTTTCCTTTCCTTTCCTTTCCTTTCCTTTCCTTTCCTTTCCTTTCTTTCCTTTCCTTTCCTTTCCTTTCCTTTCCTTTCCTTTCCTTTCCTTCACTCCTTTTCCTCCCCTCCCCTCCCCTCCCCTCCCCTATCCTGGTTTTCGCAAGGCAGGTGGGTTAAGTGGGTTACCCAAGATCACACAGCTAGGTAATTATTTAAGTGTCTGAGTTCAGATTTGAACTCAGGTCCTCTTGACTCCAGGATCAGTGCTCTGTCCACTGCACCACCTAGCTGCCCCATCTTTTTCTTGTTTGCTCATATGTTTCTCCCTTTTCTATAGATCTACTCTCTTATTTGATCTGTGGCACCGCCCTATATGTCTAAATTCTGTACCCACTTTGACCTTATTTTGGTATAGGATGTGAGATGTGTCTATACCTAGTTTTTGCCATACTATTTTCCAGTTTTTCCAAATTTGTTTGAATAGTGAGTTCTTATCCCATAAGCTAATAATGTCTTTGCATTTCTCTAACAGTAGATTACTATAGTCATTTACTACTATTTCTATTGTATCCATCTGGTACAAATCTGGTCTGCTTACTCTATTTTTTAAACAGTACCTGGTATTTTTGATGATTGTAGTCATTTATAGTGTAGTTTTGGATCTGGTACAGGTTGGTCACCTTCTTGTGCATTTTTTTCATCAATGCCCTTGATATTTTTGACCTTTGTTGCTCCAGATGAATTTAGTTATCCTTTTTTCTAGTTCTAAAAGCTTTTTGTTAGTTTGATTGGTATGGTACTGAATAAGTCATTTAATTTGACTGGAATTGCCATTTGTAGTATATTAGCATGACCTAACCATGAGCAGTTGGCATTTTTCCTATTGTTTAGATCTGACTTTATTTTTGTGAAAAGTATTTTCTAATTGTATTTTATATGGTTTCTAGGTTTGTATCTTGGGAAGTGGATTCCCAAGCATTTTATGTTGATTAAAGTTCCTTTAAATGGAATTTCTTTTTGTTTTATCTCTTGCCCTTGGGCTTTGTTGTTCATATAGAGAAATGCAGATGATTTTTGTGTAATATCCTATTACTTTGTTGAAATTGTTTATTGTTTCAAGCAATTTTTAGTTGATTTTATTGAGTTCTCTAAATATACCATCATATCATTTGCAGAGAGTGAAAGGTTTGCTTTATTGCCAATACTAATTCCTTCAATTTCTTTTTCTCCTCTTTTTCCTAAAGCAAACATTTCTAATACTATATTGAGTAGTAGTGGTGATAGTGGGTATCTTTGTTTTACCCCTGATCTTATTGGATATAATCCTAGTTTATCCCTATTACACATAATGTTGATTGTTTTACATAAATACTGCATATTTATTTTATGGAACATTTGTTCCTGTACTTGCTAGTTATTTATTTTATGGAACTTTTATTCCTATACTCACTAGTTTTTTTTTTAAGTTTTTGCAAGGCAATAGGGTGACTTGCCCAAGGTCAAACAGCTAGTTAATTAGTAAGTGTCTGAGTCTAGTTTTGAATTCAGGTCCTCAAGACTCCAGGGCCAGTGATCTATTCACTATGCCACCTAGCTACGCTGAGTTAGTATTTTTAACAGAAATGGATGTTGAATTTTGTCACAGGTTTTTTCAGCACCTATTGAGATAATCATATGATTTCTCTTGGCTTTTTTTTTTATTGCTATGTTCAATTTTGTTGAGAATTTTCCCAATATTGAACCATCCTTGCCTACCTGGTGTCTCTAAATGCTTATAAGTAAAATAGAGAAATGAATTGGGCATTGAATTAAAATTAAATATCCCCATGTAAATACCAAATTAGAAGTTCTGAAAATCAAAGTAGAAATTAATAAAATTGAAAGCAACAAAACCATTGATCTAAGAAATAAAACTTAAGAGTTGGTTTTATAAAAAGCCAATAAAATAGATAAACCCATATATATATATATATATATATATATATATATATATATATTCTGTTTTAAAAAACAAAAGAAAAATAAAAAATAAATATTAAAAATGAAAAGGGTGAATTCACCAACAATGAGCAGGAAATTAAATAATTTAGAGCTATTTTGCCCAAGTGAATGCCAATAAATTTCACAACCTGAGTGAAATGAATGAATATAAACAAAAATATAAATTACCCAGTTTAATGGAAGAGGAAATGAAATACTTAAATAAACCCATTTCAGAAAAAGAAATTGAAGAAATCATCAATAAACTCCCTGAGAAAATTGTCTACATTCCCAGATGGATTTACAAGTGAATTCTACCAAACATTTAAGTAACAATTAATTCCTGTTCTACATAAAGTATTTTTAAAAAAAGGAGTTCTGCCAAATTCCTTTTATGACAGTGCAATATGGTACTGATACCTAAATCAGGAAGAATCAAAACAGGCAAAGAAAATTATAGAACTATCTTTCTAATGAACATCGGTGCAAAAATCTTAAATAAAATTTTACTTTAAGACTACAACATAATTATTTATTTATTTAAGAGTTTATAATATGGTATGATCAGGTAGGATTTATGCCAGATAAAGAGATTTTGGAATTCTTTTACATAGAAGTAGTTATTTGTGAGTGATGGCAAGATCAAGGCTATGGCCATCTTTTTGTACATTTATTGAAGGATGGATTAACTTGTGGGAAGTGAGTAGGTTGAAAATAGTGGTTAGGGTGAAGTATAATCAGTATGTATAATGAAGTCCTTTAGTATGAGGGCAGGAATAGAGGAGAAGAGAAAAATTTTGGACCACAAGCCAAACTCATTGAAGAAGGAAGAGGTTTTTACCTGAGGTTCTGTAGACAGCAGTGCTAAGGTTTCTGATTGAGTACTTGAGAAGAGTAGCATGAACTTCAAAGGGTGAGAGATTACTGAGTGATAAAGTTGGGGAGAGAACCTGGAAGTAGCCATGGAGAGCAAGGAATATTCTAGTTTCCCTCTCCAAATCACTGAATGAGCTGAGAATGAGTGAAAGTTTTGCTAGTCCTTGAAAAGTGAAGCTGTGTTGGAGCTTGGAGCCAGGTTTTAGTGATAGCTAGAAGATATGGAAGTGGTTGAGAGGAACAGATTTAGGATAACGGGAAGTGTTACCTATGGCATCAATAACAGGACATAGTATAAATGGTTAGAGACATTTAAAGATATGATTTTAGAGTTGGAGATTTGATGGAGATGGAAATTAAGAACTGGGTGTTGGACAAAAGGGAAGGAAATTCATTTGGTTACCTAAAGAGCTTTGGAACCTTTGATACATTCACAGTGATGTTGCAGTGAGGGGATAGCAGGTGAGTCAGAGCTGAGCCTCCCCTCTGATTGGGAAGGGTTGTGTTGCCTCACCTGCTGCCCCCTCACCACACACTCTGGATTAATTGTCTGTTTATCACTGAGCAGAGGATTCCACTTCTCTTCCAGAAATGACTGGGGATTAGGCTGGAAATAAGTGCAGCATGAAATGGGAGGTACATGGTCTTATGGTTAGATGTAAGTCTCCATTTCCCTCTTCCTTCCAAAATCTGGAGATTAGGCTCAAGAGAGTATTTTACAACTGGCGAAAATAAAGTTGGAAATTTAGTGGAAAATGCAAGTCTCACCTCTCTGCTAACTACCCTCTTTTCCTCAGGGGATATGCACAACAGAAGATGGGTGGGAGATTTGAGATTAGAGGAGGGTGTGCCTTGGCCAGAATAGAAATTTAATAAATACTTATTTCCTTTTTTCCTTTATTTAATTTTGGGAATATGTGGGCTCTGGATCATAACTACTGAGCCTGAAGTAGTGAGAAACTTTAAAAAGTTTTTATTTGAACAAAATTCAACTAGAATTAGAGGAGCAATAGGATTTGGGATGATCCATTTGCATTTTCCTTCTGTTTGCACATGACTATTTTTGAAACAGCAATTTAAAATATTTTTCAAATGACTTTGTAGTGTTTACTGTGATACTTGAGGACTCTTATAGACCCTCCCCCCCCCCTGTTAAGTGTAAAATAATTGTGTTCAAAGTTTTACTAGTTCTTTTAATCACAGAGATAATAGTATGCATGTGAAGTAGCTAAATCAAAAAGGAAAACCACAGAAGTATAACCCTGAAAAGGATTGACTTCTTATATTGTTGTGAAGGATTTCTATAGAAGGCCTCAGCAACCCCTTTAGTCAGTACTAATACATAGGTAAATTTTCTTTTTCATTCTTTTTCCAATTCACTCTCTGGTAATGGAAATCTTGCCTAGAAAATGGAGCATGGGATTACTTTGCCATAATAGTTCACCAATGAAGGTCAAAGTCAAGATTTGAATACTACTTTTGTGCCTCTCCTTCCTTCCCTTTATGTGTTTGAGCCTTCAACATCTGAGTTATTGAGATTCTGAATTCTGTAATCATCAGGTATCTAATGCAGCTGGGATGTCTGTCCTTCATTCTCAGGCTAAAAAGATCCCAGCCAAAATGAAGAGAAAGGTCTTTAGGTAGCCTGGAATAGGCAAAGACAATTGAAGGATTTTTTTTTTTAGGTTTTTCTAAGGTAATGTGGTTAAGTGACTTGCCCAAGTTCACACAGCTAAGTAATTATTGTCTGAGTTCTGATTTGAACCCAGGTCCTCCTGACTCCAGAGCCGATTCTCTATTCACTGTGCCATCTAGTTGCCCCCCAGTTGAAGAGGTTTTTGTATGAGATTCTGATATCCAGAAATACAGTTTTGGATGAGGTGGTGCCTTGTCATTTTACAGCATGAAGAAGGCATATTATATCAGCATGTTACAGCAAAGCAAACCCTGTAATTTGGAAGAGGACTCTTTTTAAACTAAAAAGAATCCAGGGGAGTCTGTTCATTTTTGCTCAAACTCTTTTTTTACTTTAAAAGTCATGCTATTACTACTCTTTTGTTTTTTCCTTTCTGCTCTTTTTAAGGTACAAACAATACAGTGCTTGTCATTTTTCTTTAGCATCATGTCAAAACAAAATTGGCGTGCCTTTAAGTTCAGTCCAGAAACAATGTATTTACAGTTGATACTTGTTTACTCACACAGTATAAACTTTTGATCAGGGTGGGATTCATTTTGAAAATGAATCACTCTTTGGCCTCACTGTTGTTTGTCTATGCTTCTTTTAGTGAAGTGAGGTAAAGGAAATTGTTATCCTTTATACCCTCCACAGACAGTACAGATTTTTTTTCACTGTGAATATCTTCAGCTTGGTTTAGGACTGCTCAGCTATCTTTTTGGTGAAATGAGGCAACTCAATTTCCTTTATTTTCCCCCAAGGATTAACTTCCTTTGTTTGGAAATAGTATGTTTTTTATGCATGCATTAATGCCTACCTGAATAGGTTTCATTTATCTATTTCATATTGTATGCATTTCTATTTCTTAAAAAGGCATTTTAGTTATCAAATCTATTCAAGTTTTCCTTTCAGATGTTCTATTTCTTTTCCAAATTAGGTTCTGTATCCCTCCAGGTTTTATTTCCATCTCCCTCCCAAAATAATCACAAATATATTTAAATGTTTACATGTTTTATCACTCACAAAGAATATGAGCTCCACATATTCTGGGATTCTTTTCTTTTGGAGTCTTGTATCCACAGTACCTAATATAGTGTGTTCCAAGTAGTCAGTCTTTAGTAAATGCTTATTAGATTTGATTGGATTAGATTGGGTTTCAGTTCCAGGTTTAACAAAAATTCATCCCACAGCCTCTGCCTCTCTTTTCCTTTCCTCCTATGTCTGACTCCCAATTTCATGAAGTTTGTATGGTGGAATTTCCACAATTGTGAGAGAATTATTCCCTCTCTTGTTCTATCTGTGGAAAACTGTTGTTGATGTCCAGGAGGAGCCATATTTAATAATTTCAATGAAGACATTTGGTATTTAAGATTCTGAGAGTAAGGCTTTGCAGTAATTTTCCCATTTGTTACAAAAGCACTTTGGACTTTGAGCCCTCCGTCTTTGGAACATCATTTTTCCTTCCAGTTGGGTTACATTTACCCCTTAGAATTTCAGGGTTTTAGCCTATATGTTGCATTGTAAGGTCACAGATATTGGTATTGCATAGTTTTTAGGAGATAGACCATATCACAGATATAAATAAAAAGCAATCACACAATTCTATCTAATTAGTTTATGTCTTTCTACTTAGTACAGTCTACTTATATGTTGCTTCTCAGACTCTTCTTGAACATTAATTTTAATGTGTTTTGATGTTTCCTTTTCATAGCTTTGTGCCAAATAACCAATCATATTTAGTGTTAACTCTGCTTTAAATTTTTTTTTTGCCTGAGATGACATTTAATATATAAATTTAAAACAGAAAATTCTGTTCTTTCACTCTGGTTTTTACTAGTTTTGTGAATCTAAAGTTTTAGATATATTTCAGGCACACACAATTGCATACACTTTTAATTTTTTTCTTTTGAAAGATTATTCCACTTTTTCTAATTACTTTATCTTTATACATAGACCTTTTCTTTCATATAGCATGATAACATTAAGAAAGTCCTCAGTTTGCTAGTTACCCAGATCTCTAGCTTTATGTAATTTCCTATCACTTTGCACAGTTTTCCAGTGCTTCACTCCTCCTTACCAGATGAATCCTTTTGGGAAGCTGGGTTCAAAGGAGTGACATCATCATGTATCTCTGAAAAACAGATGGGTTTCCTTTAAGTAACACTTACTTTTGAAAACCACCTATTTAGAGAAATAGAAAGAAAAATAATTTAAAATAAATTTAAGTGTAGATCTTTAAGAGCAACAGAAAAAAATTCTTTTCCAAATTTTAATGTGAATGAAAAACTATGAAAATTGATCTAAACAGAATATGTAGTGTTGTTCAGAGGGCATACAACAGAATTACTATGTTTTGCATGTTCACTGATAATTTGTTTTTAATTCTGGAAGTACTAGTTATCAATTAACACTGACCTGCAACTGTTCTTTGGTTATGACTTTTAGTGCCCATCAGATATTTTCCTCTTTTTTTTTAAGTCATTACATCCTCTGAGATTTCAGCATCAAAAACGCTTTCTTATGCAGTTTTTAAGGGTTTTTTTTTCTTGTTTGTATTTTAATATTAGTGTGAACCTCCTCTAGAGGGCGGTATTTTCTCAGCTTTCCTGCATCTACACTATTCTTGCCCTCAATGTGGCAATGGCTGATTCTGGGATATATTCAAATCATCTTTTAGCATTTTAGGTTCCCTTTATTCGTGATTTCTTGACCTGTGTTCTGGTGTATTATTGGACAGATTTATATTTATATTTATAGTTAGGAGAAAAAGACACATAACGTTTTAGTTCAATTAGCCTTGAGATAGGGGGATTCTGTGTATAAAAGATTTAGTACTAGAGAATATTTTGCTCATTATGCAGGAGTTAATTACTCTCTAGGGGCATTTTAAAACAGCTACCTTTGAAAGTTTGAGTCCTTCCATGAAAAATTCTGTGAACCAAGCTATTGGATTTGATTTTTTGCATGTAAATGTATTTCTTGAAATCCTTGATTCTTTTTTTTATTTTTATTTTTAGTTTTTGCAAGGCAATGGGGTTAAGTGGCTTGCTCAAGGCCACACAGCTAGGTAATTACTAAGTGTCTGAAGCCAGATTTGAACCCAGGTACTCCTGACTCCAAGGCCAGTGCTCTATCTACTGCGCCACCTAGCTGCCCCAGAAATCATTGATTCTTAATTT
Source organism: Macrotis lagotis (assembly GCF_037893015.1). NCBI lineage: Eukaryota > Metazoa > Chordata > Mammalia > Peramelemorphia > Peramelidae > Macrotis > Macrotis lagotis. The sequence goes on from NC_133659.1 coordinate 170,086,816, forward strand.
ACAGAACTATTCCCTTAAAACTCTAAATGAATCAGTCTGGGTTCTCTAGCTGAATGAAGTTAAGGTTTTAGATAATTTTCAGATTGTGTCACTTGTATGGCAAGTTATGTAATTATTTTCTGAAAGGCTTGTTAGTTTGTTGATTTTTTACATTTATGTATATATATAATACACTAATATACTAATACAATTTTTTATATATATATATATATATACATACATACATACATACATACATATATATGTATACCTGCAGGCTAATGGTTTCATTTTATCTGGGATCAAAAACTAGTTTAAGAAGGAGAGTGAATATTTATTCATAAATTTGTATGTGTGTATATATGTGTATATATATATATATATATATATATGAATATGATATTCAACACATATTAAGTGCCTACTATGTGTGATGGGCATATTAGACCCTGGGAATATTAACCATTACTACTTCCTGTTTATATAGCGTTTTAAGATTTTCTATGGCTATGCATGTATAACTAGAGCTTAATAAACTTTACAAGTTAGTATTTTAATTCAATTAATTCAGTTCTGATATTATTGATTTAGTATTTGTACCATGAAAGAACTGAGCTACATACTACTGGAGGAGCTAAAAAAATTCTGGATGAGTCTTGCTATCTTTGCTTTTGAAACTTTTGGTCCAGTTCAGTGAAATGACACATGCTCATGTAGCTGTAATACACAATAATGCATAATAAGTATATTAAGAAGAGTTATGTGTCAGGTGAAAATGGCGAAAATTTGTAATGACTGAAATGGCTAGAATCAGGGAAAGTTTTTCCAACCTGGTAATATAAATACTTAATAGAAATAAAATCAGACAGTTGGAATAATGTTTACTAATCTCTTATTAGTCTTTTTGTTAGTGTTTGTTAGCTGTTCATTGGAGTTTGCTGAATTTTCTCTATTCTTTTGTTTCTCATATGTTTGTGTTCTTTTGATCCAGTATCATAGTGAACACTAGGGTGACATAACTCTAGAAGGTTCTCCTGGTAATGAGCTACAAATGGCAAGGTAAAACTTACTGTAGAAGAGAAAAATCAATCAAAGGAGTAGAATGAAACATTGCAGTTAGATGGTAGTTAGGGATTTTTGGTGGCCAGGTTTCCAAATAGAGAAGTCCATTCAAGCTTCTGTGAAGGCTTTATATGCCTCAATAATAAATGTGTGAGATTTCATGAACCTTCTTTTTTTTTTCCAATCCACTGCATTTTATTTTATTTTTCTTTTTTAAAGATTTTATTTATTTTGAGTTTTACAATTTTCCCCCAAATCTTACTTCCCTCCCCCCCAACCCCCATAGAAGGTAATTTGCCAGTCTTTACATTGTTTCCATGGTATACATTGATCCAAATGGAATGTGATGGATGAGAGAGTAATCATATCCTTAAGGAAGAAACAAAGTATCAGAGATAGCAAGATCAGACAATAAGATATCAGTTTTTTTTTCTAAATTAAAGGTAATAGTCCTTGGTCTTTGTTCAAACGCCACAGTTTTTTCTCTGAATACAGATGGTATTCTACATTGCAGACAGCCCCAAATTGTCCCTGATTGTTACAGTGATGGAATGAGCAAGTCCATCAAAGTCGATTATCACCCCCATGTTGCTTTTATGGTGCATAATGTTTTTCTGGTTCTGCTCATCTCACTCAGCATCTGTTCATGCACATCCCTCCAGGCTTCCCTGAATTCCCATCCCTCCTGGTTTCTAATAGAACAATAGTGTTCCATGACATACATATACCACAGTTCGCTAAGTCATTCTCCAATTGAAAGACATTTACTTGATTTCCAATTCTTTGCCACCACAAATTAGGCTGCTATGAATATTTTTGTACATGGTGTTTTTTACCCTTTTTCATCATCTCTTCAGGGTATAGGCCCAGTAGTGGTATTGCTGGATCAAAGGGTATGCACATTTTTGTTGCCCTTTGGGCATAGATGAACCTTCTTTCTTGAAGTTATTCAGTGTTCAGTGTTTAATATATGTAGACTAGCAAATATGTATCCTTTCTCTTCCTTTGTACTTGCTTTATCCAGCTACCCTGAATTCTTTCCATACTTATTCTGTCTCCTAACCTAGGGGCATGATTTAGGAAATTTGATCACTACCTGCTTCTCTACCCTTTTTCTTCCTGAGATTGAGCCCCTATACTGTTAGAAAAGTTAGCTTAATTTTTTGCTTCGGGATAATATAATGGCCCTCAAGTCAGTTTGTTTCTCCTCTGAATTTTTATGAAGGTAACATAAAATGAAAAGTTAGAGTTATAATCATAGTTTAGAGCTCTGACTTAGAATAAGTCCTCTTATATAAAGGTTTGACTCTCTGCTATACATACATGATGATCTGTATCCTTCATTCTCAAAGAATACCATGACATCAGGTAGTTGATGTAATGATAAGCACTTGAATTGGATTTGAGTGAGGGGATACTGTGCTAAGCCACCAGTCTCAATTTCTCCTCCAGAGTCACCTGGATCCAGTGACCAGATATGAATCAGGATGACTGGAGATGGCCTACATGCCAGGCAGTCAGGGGTAAGAGTGGCCCAAAGTGACACAGCTAGTAAGTGTCAATTTTCTGAGGCTGGATTTGAATTCCTGTCCTCCTGACTCCATGACTAGTACTTTATTCACTGTGCTACCTAGCAACCCTCAAACATATATACCTTGTAGGTAAGTTTCTTTATGTAATAATTTGCTTATTGTCACCTGCACAAGATTGTGAGCTCCTTGAAAGCAGGGATTTCTTTTGCCTCTTTTTGTATCTCCTGCATGTAGCACAATGTTTGGCTTCTAATAGGTACTTAAATGTTTATTGACTGATGTATTTTAAATAAATTTGCAAGCAGATCTTAAAGTTAGGAGTTGGAGTTTTTAAGTCTCTATGTAAAAGATACCTATTCCAACATATTGATTTTGCCTAAACATTAATCTGTATTATAGAGGGAAGTTAATTCTAAGTGACCAAAGCTGAACAAACAGTGGAAGAGATATGGGAATGAAGCGTTTGAGTTGTCAAGGAGCAAGAACCAAGTGGGGAACAAGGCAGCATAAAGCCATGTGGGTTTTAGCCACATTCAATAGAAATCTTACAAGTATATCTGGTTCAGTTGGGCGAATGGAATGATATGAATGTTATGGCTATGTAGAATGAGTTTCAAGTTATGGAATGAATATGGTAGGAGCAAGACCATTAATATCAGTTAGACTGAGACTTTAGAGGGTACCTCATTGGTCAAAGCATTTTTTAGAGCTTTCTTCATAAAAATATGAATAAATGTTCAATAATGCACTGGAGCACTTCTTTCTTTCAAATTAACAAATGCCTTTCACCATTTCCTCTCCCAAAATTTAAAATGCTGTATGTAAAGATCACTTATTTTTATTTTTGGATATTTCATCTTCTTATTTAATTATGAGCTCCTTAAGGGCATAAAATATGTATTTTTTCTTCTTTTTCATGTGTCTCTACCTCCTTGTACAGTGGATTTTTACTTAGTAGGTGCTTAATGTTTATTGAATTGATTTTTTAAAAATTGCAATGATTGGTATGTTGGGGAAGTTACACATTGAACTGAAGTAGAAATAAGAACAGGAAAGAAATTTATGATTCATTGCAACAACAGTTAACATTGGATGATGAGGTGAGAATAATGCCAAGTAGTGGTCTTTAAAAAAGTAAAATAACTTTAAAATATTTAACTTTAAAATACTTAATAAAAACTTTTAAAAAGGACTTTAAAAATTTTATTTAAAAGTGTATAGAAGTAATAGCCTTTTAAAAAATAAAATAACTTCAAAAAACTTTTAAAAACTTTATGAAAACTTAAAAAATAATTTTAAAAAGTTAAAAGAATCTATTGTCCCTGACTAGGTTATAGTATTTCGGGGATAGTGTCTGTGTCTTAAAAAAATGTTATAACTTCCTTACTTAAGGCACAATGTTGTAATATGACAGCTATAATTTTGGAGTGAGTAAATAGTTCAGGTGTCTGTTGATCCTGTTTAGTAAATAGGTTCAGGTATCTATTGGTCTCTGATTTCTCAGTATGACAAAGTTGATATTGTTATATAGTAGCAAAAGAAGGAAAAACAGGTAAGCAAGTATTTCTTGGGATTAAACTGTCCAGGAGCTACTTATTTTTGTATCTCTTCCTTTTGGCATCATTAACATCATCTATTTCTAGCACTTTTATATACTTTGCTATTATGACAGTAGGCAGGTTTGTGTTTTTATGAGAATAACTTATTCAATTGAGTACTGTGTCTTGACTCTTTATTCTCATTGTATGCTGATTTTCTATGATTGATTTTAATGATGCACTGGTGATCTTTTGCTTTCTTGTTTCTAATAGTTTTAGAATTTATTTCCCAAATTGAGTATATTTCCTGTGGGGTTAGTTTTTCATGGGTGAAAAAATACTACAATGTTTTGAATAAAGGTACTGAAATATTAACATGGAAATAAAATAGAGGATAACTAAAAGATTTTATTGTGCTCATTCTGCAAAATACTTGTTTTTCCTCCCTCCTCTCAACCCTACCCTCCTTTCCCCCCGGCATTTTGTGGGGCTGTTAAAAATCAGTGACTCTTTCCCATCTGAAGGAAATGGATCTTTGACACTTCTCATGACCTGAGTCATGGTGCTGACACAGAGCCAGAAAATATCCTTAACAGTCCTGAGTAAAAGTAGGACTTCTGACAGTGGGAAGAAGAAATAATACTTTGCCATTTTATAGTTATGTTTCAGATATGATTTACTTCAAAATACAATTATTGTCTTTTTTTGTGTATACAGTGTTTAAAACTAAATTAAAATATGGAAATTGGTAAACTGAAATCACTGACTTTTCCAATTCTTTGGAAATACACTTTGAATGTCCTACTTTTGAATAGAACAGTTGTATGATTTCCATGTTATTTGGACATGTAATACTCTCCAGCATATACACAATTAGTTTATATTGTAAACTTAGGTTATTAAAACTGATGCCTTGGATGAAATAAACTCGGTTTTCTTCTTTTAATTTTTCTTTGCATTAGTGAAGCATTATACTTTCCTTTGTTTTTCTTACTTCATCTTACCTGGTAGTTTTTGTTTTTGTTTTCTTGGTTGTTTTTTTTTTTTTTTTGGTCAGCACTAAAATGGGTATTCAAAGATAGGATATCAGTGAAGAACTGTTATTTATGATGTGGGTGGAGAGTTTCTCTTGTTTTAATGGCTAATGTAGGATTCTAGATAAAAGGTTTGGAGTTTGAGAACTTTTTAAGTATGTATTGAAACCTTCAGTGTATCTCTTTCTGGATGCTGTATTTGTACTTTAGAGAAACTAAAATTTTTCTTGGTGCTTGTTGATATTTTCATTGAAAGAATCAGAGCCAATATTTGTCTTTTTTGTGTGTCTTAGTCCTCTTTAACCATACGTTGGTAACTTCCATAATCCCCTTCCCAGAATAATATTTTTAAATAAATGAAAATAATAATATGTAAAATTTCAAAGAAAACCTTTTTATTGAAGTAAAATTGATATTTTTCCCATTGAAGTTAATGTATGCCCACAAATTTTTTGATGGACACCTTGGGTGCGGTTCATACATGGGCAACTCTGCCTTTTTATTCCTGTAATTGTTATCTGACCCACATCTTGAATTTTTCCCCCTTTTTTCTGTTCATGCTAATTTTTTTTTTTTGCAAGGCAATAGGGTTAAGTGGCTTGCCCAAGGCCACACAGCTAGGTAATTATTAAGTGTCTGAGGTCAGATTTGAATTCAGGTACTTCTGACTCTAGGGCCAGTGCTCTTCCACTGCGCCCCCATGCTAATCTTTAAAAAAAAAAAAACAACAACCCTCCTTTGACAAACAGAAATGAATAGTAAACACAAACAGAAATTTGCATCTTTGAAATGAATAGTAAACACAAATCCATGCACACATATACTGTACACAGATGTTTTGCCTTTCATCCCCCAAATCTAAAATACTCTAAAAACTATTATTTGAAACTCCCCTCTATAGGACAGAGATATTGTTTAATCCTATTTAGTGATGGGGGAACTAAAGTGTGATAAGATTAAGCACCTTTTTCAAAGGTAGGCCACATAAGTAGTAGATAAGAAAGGTAACTGCAAGGTTACACTGTCATAACCTTCTCTTCTAACTAGTAGATTTCAATGCCTGTTCTCACAGGTATTCCATTCTGAAGCCCTTTAGATAAATCTTTCCTATTTCATTAAGATTTCTCATGGTCACTTTCAGGGTTCTCAACTTTTCCTCTTATTTCACCTTGCCTATTTTTCTGTACTTTTTCATTTGGAAACTGCCACTGGCCCTTCTCTCCTCTTTTCCTGGTCTCTTTGCTGATTGTTAGAACTTCTTACATCTTGAGTTCCTCTGTTTGACATCAGCCAATCTATCCCCTAGAATTCTGGAGCTATACACATTACATCTTGCTCTGTCTTTATCTTCAGTAGATAGCAAATGCCTTTGTTAGAGCAATCATAATTTTTAAATATTATCCTTCTTATACCCTTTTCTATGTGTGTGTGTCTGTGCATGCACGTGTGTGTGTGTCTGTGAAGAAATTACTTAAAAAATACTTATAGAATCTTAAAAACATTAAGTTTATTTCAGGATCAGATTATGGATTTATTTTCTAATTGTCTTTCCTATGAGATCTTCCTGAGCATTCCCCCATCCTCTGCAACATGTCCACTCAACTTTTACTGGTAACTTCTTCATTGCTAGGTGATCCCTGTTGTTTATTTGGATAAGATGCTTTAAAATAATACAAACCAGCTTCTCTGTTGAAATACTGCAACTTCAACATGTAACTGCTAGCCCCAAGTTCTTCCAACTTCTCAAGTATTGAAAAATAAAGTGGAAGATTGCAAGTAGTATTGGCACTAAACTTCCTTTATCTTTTGTCTCCCCTCTAAACTTTCTGCTTGGCAACAGGGAGCAAGTGTGCTGTATTTTTGGTGTTTTCCTGATTTTTATTGAATTGTCTGTTCCATTCTCAGACTACCCCTATGATCCAGTCTTGCTTCCGCCCTGTTCAGTATGTGGGTCAGAAGGCACTGTTTCTCACTAGGGCGCTGCTGTTTCCTCTTCCGACTCAAGTAGATTACAGATTATACTGGTGCATGTCTGAGAAAAGGTCAAAAAGGAGGGTGAGAGTCCTGGATCTGCAGCTGGGAAGCTTTTCATTCTCATGTAGTGAACTTAAAAAAAATTCAAATAAAAAAACACACTCCCCCAAATTAACTAACAATAACCCACATGCAAGTACATCACATTCACCTATTATCTCTTTTATGTATTTTGAAGGGAATTTAATTGACTTTCATTAAATGTTTATCTAGTGTTTGGTTGAAAAAACTTAAATGTGAAAATGGACAGCTAGCAATAGTTAAGCAGAATTTAAATTTCTCTGAGCCTAGATTGCCTGTGATTGCCTCAAAACAAGTTATCATTTTATTTGTATTAAGACAGAGTCAAGAAATCTGGGATTTTTTTTAAACTTAGTTAAAATTTTTGGTTCATATTTAATTTTTAGTCCTGTCAACTCTATGGCAGTATATTAGAAACATGTTGACTGCTTTGCCCTTCTGGAGAAGAGAAAAAACAACTCCTTTGTACACACATATACATACGCATATAAATAAATTTTTGTTGTTAGACATATATAGCAACAAAAATATAAATCTGCTAATGAGGTAGATAACTATTTTTTTCAAGGATAGAGTTTCTGTTTTCAGAAATACTTAGAATTGCATTTCAGTGGCACAGAGCAAAATGGTGCTGCAGGTGTTTTGGAGAAGTCAAAATTTTAAACTAAGGATGTAGTGAGACTGTCTTGCTGAAAATTGAGGATTATCCTGTGGTGGAAGCATGTGTCCATGCAGGGTAGTGTGTTTATTATACCAGTATAGAAAACATTGAATCTTATAAATACCCATCCTTTGTGGCATTTATGCTCAGCTACTTTGATATTTATTTAGAGGATAAGATAGAAAAGAAAATGAGATGGTATCACAATTTCTTATATCAAAATGCCTCCTATAGGATAGTTGTTATACTTTTCTTGTATTTTGTTTATTTTAAGTGAATTTTCTTCCTTTTTTTTCTTCCCTTCACATCAACAAATTATATTTTCTATTTTTAAAATTATCAAAGCACCTCTAAAATTCCTGGTTTGCTTGTTTGATTTTTTTTTTGGTTCTTCCTATCAAATAATTGCTTTCTCCTTCATTAAACTCATTATGTCCTATTTGTTAAAAAGAGTAATTTTTGCATGATATCTTGTTTTTATATCATCTTTATTTCTTAATATATAATTTCCCCTCACTCAGAGAGCTACTTTTTATAACAGAGAATAAAAAAGAGGAAAACAATTAACATTCAGCAAAATTGATGAACACATTAGGCAAGTCCACAGTAAATACAGTGTTTCATATCCATAGCATCCACCCTCTATAAATAAAGAAGATTGGTACTTTCTGATTTCTCTTCATCAGAGTCCTATGGTCTCTTTCAATCTATACTTTGAGTCACTAGTTTGCTAAACCTTCAAGGAATATCCTTAAACATATACCTATATATATACACGTACATACATACATACCTAGCTATCATGAAGTACATAGACCCCCACTTGATACAGCATTTTTCTACCTATATGATAGAATTCCAAAATAAGAAAAACCATTGAAAACAGTAGCAATAGTTTAAAATTTTTGCAAGCAATAATGGAAAAAGATTTTTAAATTGGGTTTTAAAAGCCATGACTCAGGCAGCTAGGTGGTGCAGTGGAGAGAGAATCGGCCCTGGAGCCAGGAGGACCTGAATTCCAATTGACCTCAGACACTTAATAATTGCCTAGCTTTGTGACCTTGGGCAAGTCATTTAACCCCACTGCCTTGCAAAAACCCCCCAAAAAAGCCATGACTCAAATTATCTTCTGATTTGTTTCCTTTAGTTCTTGTTCATCAGTACTGCTTCAAAGAATGCTATATTTGGAAAACTCTGCCCAGCCATGACTATGACTCCTCAGTATTTTGGTATTAATCAATTTGAGAAGCAAGTGATCTAGTGGAAAGAATCTTCAGTTTCAAGTCAGTAATACTAGGTTTGAGTCTTTATGCTGCTCTGTCTAAACATGTGAATCTGAAGAAATCATTTACCATCTCCAAGTCTCTGTTTCTTCTTCTGAAAAATCTGTTGAATGATTATTTTGTTATATATGTTGAATGTTATCTTCCAGGTTTTTTTTTTTAATCAGTGAAGGACTTTTCAAATGGTTAAATACCAATGGAAGTTAATTAACAATATCATTTTAACTTCAATCCTTATCATAGTAGAAAAAAATTGACTTTTTTAAAAGGGCAGAAGCAATAAAATTTTCTCTGTCTTAAATCTTCATAAAATGGTTTGGAATTAAAAAAAAGGAGAAAGAAAGAGACTTTGTAAGTTAAACTTGATCTGGAATTGTGAACAAGTCCCAGGACTTTGCTTTAGAAGCAGTTGGCAAAAAGCCATGTTCACATGTTCTCGGATCATTACATTCAGAAGCTAAGAATCCCAAGCAATCTTCTGCAAAAAGGGTAAAGATAAAACAGAAAGGAGGTTAACTTTGTTGCAGCATTACCTGGGAGTTGATGCTGATGTCTTTTCCACAAATGTCCAACTTTGTCAAAGCCCAGTAAATCTGGGGAAGTTTATTTTCCTTGTAGCATCTGTGTTTTATAATGGGGTCTTTAATTTGTTTTTACTTTGTCTGCTGGGATTTCTTTTGTCCGGAGCTTTCAGCCTCCTTTTTTTCCCTCTGGGCAAGTGAGTCTGTTAATGATGACCAGTTTGGGGATATACTTCAGCAGAACTGACATGACAGACTGTCCCTAAGTGTAGCAACAAAGCCCATTGTTATTTTCTCTCTTCACTTTTATCATCAACATAATCCATTTTTCCTCTGTGTATTTGTGGAGTAGAATATCTGGAAAATCATGCCTTCAAGTAATGCCTACATGATTTGATGGTAATCCCAAATAGAGTATTTTACCTCAGGTTAGCTCATGTGTAAGAGGAGGAAGGGGTGACTCAACCATAGGTTCTCTGAATTCCTTCTGTCAGGGATGCTCTTCTGCAACCCAGAGGGCTCAGTCCTTTGCCTTCTCAGTAGCCCTATTTGTAGGAGCAGATGCAATCTAGAACTTTCCCATTTTCCAGGTCACTTCCATGAGAAGACAATTTATGGAAAATCAGAACAAAAGACCTGAAGAGTGAGAATCACGAAGAAAGCAGACATTCCAAATGAAAATGGCATTCCTGTGCTTTCCCAGAATTCCAAGATGCCCTGGAGATCTTGTCCTTTTTGTGCTAACTGCTCCAAACCAGAAAGAAGTAAAAAATAATTGCCCACACTAAAGAACTTTCCTCACACCTGCTTTATGAAGTTGGTAATGAAATCTTATGACTCCTCCTTTATAGTTGAGACTACAGAAAAACTGGTCAAATTATTTGCCCCTGGATACATAGCCTCTTTTAGAGCAAGGAATCAAATCCTGAATCAAAGTCCATCACTTTTACTTACCACTAAACCAAAATGATGGTTTCTAAGGCCTCAATCTTTAAATTCTGTGATCTGAATTTTATCTCTGAGTTTCTCTTTATTCTTTTGGGGTTACTGATATTTAGACTACTTTATATATGCTACAAAATTATTGCTAATAAAATTTAAGTGTTATTTATTATTTTGATTTCCATATGGGAATATTGAGGAACATTAATATTGAGTATTCATAGTTACAAAGCAAGTCAGCATTGACTTCTGGTTCTTTTCCTAGTTTATTCTTTCCTGTTGAAAACTTTCTTAAAAGTCATTTATATATATATATACATATATATATACATATATATATATATATATATATATATATATATATATAAATATCCCCTACTCATTATATCTGAATTGTTTTTTAATATCCAGAAAAATGTATTTTATTTCCAGTTCTGGAATCTTTCCCCTTCCCCTCCCCTTCTATTCTCTCCCTACTCTCCTCTTTTCCCATCTCTGTCCCCATCTTCATTTCCTAAAGTGTTAATTAAAAAGATATAACAACAGAATCTACCTCTTAGATTTGTTGTGAGGATTATATACATTATATTAGTAAAATGTTTAGCATAGTACCTGGCATATGAGTAGGCCTTATGTAAATGATTAGTCTCATTTTTTCCCCCCTCCTCTCCTCTCCAGATGAAATTTCTTCTTTCACCTCTTTGCAAACAGTATTTCTGATGCTTCTTGCCTTTTGCTGTGTGTGTGTGTGTGTGTGTGTGTGTGTGTGTGTGTGTGTGTGTGTGTGTGTGTGTGTGTGTGTGTGTGTGTGTGTGTGTGTGTGTTTGACCACTCATTTTAGGGTACTTGTGAACCTCCAGAATTTCAGATTTATAACAGTTTTGTATGAGGACTCAAAAGTCAGTAAGCCTATATAACACCCCACACACTTTAATAAATACAATGGGCAATTCATATCATCAAATCTTCTAACATTAAAGACAACTATTATTGAAAGTCTTGAGCCAAAAAAAATAGTATTCGGAGTCTTATAAGAACAAACTTTCTCATTAAGTTTTTGGGTCTTCCTGTGTCTTATTGAGCCAGAGATACTATGGGAACAGCCTTTTTTGTAATATTTTGTCACTTATAGTGACTTTTTCTCTTTTTTGTTACATTTTGTCATGCTTGTCTCAACTGGAGTTTGAAAGTACAGAGCTATTGGAAATTTGTCTTTTTACTGGTATTTGTGATGTCCTTGTTCAGATTGTCCATGTGTAGTCCATTCAACTGTAATGAAATATTGGCATCCTTCTCTTTGCCCTTTTGGAGTTAAAAAGCAGAAAAGAAAAAAAGGTAGATAGGAACAGTTTAACACAGGTGATGTCTTAATTTTGCACAGTAACTTCTTAGAAAACTTCTCATGATATTTTTTTATCTTGTGTATCCCAGGCATGTTGATGCTTTAATGGGAAAAAAAACACAACAAAAGATTCAAAAAAACTTGCTCCAGGGTCAGAGCATTCAGTCGATGTATATAGTGAGTAGTTTTCCTTTTTTGTCATTGAATGCTATTACCTCAAGAAGAGTCTTTCCTTGTTGCTGATTAAATAGGACTGAGTCTTGGGTCTTAATGATGAGGGTAATAATAAGACTGTCCTTATAGGATCCTATAAAAAGAGAACTCTGTTGCCAGGGTAAGGAAGAATAGTCTTTGGGAATGAAAACCAAGAAAATAAATATCATACTCTTATCTTGATATGCTTTTTCTGCAACCTGAATTTGAATTTCCTTTTCCTCTCCACACCCCTCAAAATTTGAATGATTTTTTCATTAAATTATTTAGAAATTTGTATTTAAATTTATTTTCAAAACATCTCTTATTTTAAATATATCTTCATCAAAATGTTTTGTTTTTACTTAACCTAAATTTTACAAAATATCCCTTTTCAATTCCTACCAGAAATCTATGCCTTATCAGAAAGAATAGAATATACCATTGTTTCCCCTGTTGAATGTTGACATTTTTCCTGCTACTGTCTTAGCTTCTTCACTGTGATATTGTGGCATGCCCAGGCCAATATACCAAAGAATTAGGATTTGAACCCAGATTTTTCTGGCTCTGAGGGCAACTTTTTATTCCCTCCCATGCCATTTTTCATAACAAAGAATAAAAGATAGAGGGGAAAAGAAGTTGAGTAAAAAAAATCCAATAAATCAACTAATTGTAACCCTGTCCTTCATTTCCATAGTCCCTCCCACTCTCATTTCTGCAAAGAAAGGATTGAGATGAACTTTCATAGTTCTTCTTTGACTAAGTTTTGTTATTATAATTTCAAAACATTCATTTTGAGTTTTGAACTTGTTCATTTTAACTTTTGTTATATTTTTACCATATTTATTTAAGTTACTGATTGTTTAAATCATTTTACTTCCTACATTACAGGGAAACAAGAGGTCTCCAAACATTAGCTTCTCCTTGAATCTCCAAGCTTTTTCTCTCTATACCACTCTCCCTTCTTCTGCCTAGATTCCCCATCCATACTCTGGTCTCCATTTTTTCCTTCTCCATTTTCTCTGTCCCACAATTTTCTCCTCCCTGACTTTCTATCCACAAGTTCATTCTATGTCAGCATTAATACATGCTCCAGTCTTGCTTAAAGCCCTTGAATGTTTGTTTTGCTGCCTCTTTTTTGTCTCTTGTTCTCTCCACATTACTGAAAGCATAATCTGGTTTTCTCTCCTGTCACTTTTCTGAGTTTATTCACTCTAGTTATCCATATAGAATAGTGAAGAAAGTACTTTGCAAACTTTAACAGACCATTTGAATGTGAGTTTTTTTAATTGTTACCTGTAACCTCCTTGCTAAACTAAATGGCTTTTGTTTTTAGTCTCCTGTCAAGAGACATCTATGTTAAAAGACTAATGATAATGAAAATTGATCTTTATATATTGTGCTGCTGTGTTTTATAAAGTACTTGACATGATATTTAATTTGATCCTATAATAGCTTATTTCAAGTCTTATACCCATTTTTTTTTTTTTTTTTGCAAGGCAATGGTGTTAAGTGACTTGCCCATCACACAACTAGGTAATTAAGTGTCTTAGGTGAATTCAGATCCTCCTGATTCCAGGGCTGGTGCTCTATCCACTGCCGCACTGAGTTGCCCCGTCTTATCCCCATTTACTGAGAAGGAAATATTGACTCCTTTGAGTTAATGAATTGATCATACCACCATCCAAATATTGGAGACAGGTTTGAAACACATTTTACTATCTTCATATTCTTTGTGAATCTTTTTTCTTTTTTTTTTTAGGTGACATTATACTTTTTTGATCCTCTTACTAATTCATTAACTGCTTTTTTTCCTTCTGATGCTGGTTCCTTTTCTTATCATTTCATTGTAGTCTTTCCTCCACGACTTTGTTTCAGCTCCCACCTTTTCTTTCTTTTAGTGAATTTATATACACTTTGACTTCAGTAGTGATCCCTTTCCTATATTTCTAACCTCAATTGCTTACCTGGCAGTCTTGGATTTATACCTAGATTCAAAATATTGCTATTTAGCATCTACCAACTTGTAATTAATTTGTCTAAAATGTGTCAGTCTTAAGCAACACTTATTCGTCTTTTGTTCTGGTGATATTACTGTTACTCTCTTGGTCTATGAATCTTGGAGTCCCCTTTAACTCTTCGTTGTCTTATTAATTTGTAATTGATTTGTTCCCAAGCCATACTGTTCCTTCTTTGAACTGATTCTTATATTTCTTGGTATAATTAGATATTCAATTTTTTGACAAATTAGGAAATTAGTAGGGTGTCTGGGGTTTTCTGAGCTAGTCACATATTCTGTGGAACAGTTCAGTCAAAGAGAACCACATAGATTATAACCAATGGTTATTTGTGGCAAATTTGCACTAGTGTTATTTATGTTTGCCCATTATGTGATATTAAATGACTCTTATATATCTACATAAAATAAAATTATCCTTGTTCCCCATATTCTTCTCTAAAAGGTGGTCCCCAAATATTCTATAAGATTCCCTTCATAGTTTTTTATTTTTGTTGTTATTCAGTCATTTTTGTTATATTCAACTATTTGTGACTCCATTTTGGGATTTCTTGGCAAAGATACTGGAATAGTTGGCCATTTCCTTTTCTGACTCATTTACAGATGAGGAAAGTGAGATAAATTGTGTTAAATGATTTGTCCATGGTCACACAACCAGTAAGTGATTTTGAACTCATGTATTTCCTCATTCTAGCCCTCATTTCTCTTTATTACACCACCTTGGTGCCCAGTTTGTGTATTTAGTATTGTCATTTTTTTCCTGTAATATATTTAGCTTCCTTTCATGGTCAGTGAACATTGTAAATTCTGCCCTTAATTATCCTCTTGATATGTGTAGACAACTTCCATTAAATTTAATAAGAATTCTGAAAGATAAATGAGTGGGAAATCAACTTTCATTTTCTGTGCCTAGATTCTTATTCTTCCCCTTGTTTTGCTAAGGTGGCATTTATTGAAGTTTCTGTTAATTTCCAGTGGCGATTGTAAAAAACAGTCATTTGCAGTTCTGGAGATGTGGACCATTTGGTTAAATCATTACCTAAATTCTGGAGGCTACCATTATACTTTGATTATAAAAAGAAAGAACAAAGTCCATAGCCCCTTTACATTTTCGTTATTGATATAGCTAACTTTCTTGCCTCTATCATTCTTTTTTTTTTTTTTTAGGAAGGATTTTATTTATTTTGAGTTTTACATTTTTTCCCTCATTCTTGCTTCCCTCCCCCCACCCCCCACAGAAGGCATTCTATTAAGTCCTTACATTGTTTCCATGGTATACATTGATCTAAGTTGAATGTGATTAGAGAGAAATCACATCCTTAAGGAAGAAAAATAAAGTATGTGATAGTAAAATTACATCATTCTTCAAGATAAATGCTGTACCATCTTGAGTATGGCAAGGTCTGTCTCCAGGTTTTCTAGGAAGAAGGTGTTGCTTAAGATCCTTTTTTGTTTCTGTCCTTCTGTCCTCACCTTGCATCCTCCTTACTCACAGATAGCTAAACCATTTAAAACTTCATTTTTTATTAGAAGTCATGATTTAGAATAATTAAAACCAAGGTTTGAATGATATTTCTTTATATGATAAAAGAATTATAGGATAATAAATGTCTGTCTATCCATCCATCCATCCATCTATTTATATTTATCTCTTAGTAATGTGGAATTTATGACTTTCTTTAGTTGTCATCTATAATGGTAGCATGAATTCCTTGAGTTAATTTAACTCAGTTCTACTCATATTATTCCCTTACTGAAGAATGCAAGGTTGACTACACAGATCTACAAGCTTCAGGCAGGGGCAGTTTGGTGGTGCTGTGGGTAGAGCACTGACCTTGGAATCAGGAGGATAGGAGTTAGAATCTAGCCTCTTACTTACACTTACTAGTTATGTGACCTTGGGCAAGTAATTTAACCCTGTTTGGCTCACATTCAGGACCATCTCCAGTATTCCTGATTCATATCTGGCCACTGAACCCAGATGCTTTGGAGGAGAAAGTCAGGCTAGTGATTTAGCATAGCAGCCCCTCAAATTCAATTCAATTCATGTGGTCATTGCATCACCTCATTAGAAGCTTCAGGTTAGAATTACTTCAACTCAGTTTTTAACCTGAAGCTAGCCTCTTCAGGTTAATCTATCAGGAATTAGTAAAATAAGCTTCATTTTCTTTATAATGAATTTGTCAAGTAAGATTTCTTAAAATTCCTTAAACATGGAAAGAATAGCCCTGGAGCAGTTTTTATTGGAGGGTTCCTTGACTGTATCTAAGTGCTAACTTCAAGTGAATGAATTTTGTTTGGTCTAACTTGTTAAAAAAAAATTGAGACTTAATAAGGTCTCCAGAATATGATTAAGTTAACTCTTAGGTTTACTAGCATGTGAATCTTGAAAGTAAAATTTTAAAACAAAAGTGAACCTTCTCTAACTTTTTTTTATATTTCTCATTTTTTGTTTTTCTCCTACTTTTCATCAATAACTTTTTATGTAAAATTCTTATTATTCAATCTTTTGTCTCTTGATCAGTTGAGAAAGAAAATAGATTGTTTCCATTCAGATTATCTTGTATCAAGGCAATGTTAAACAAAACCCAGATCACCAAACTAACTTTTGCAATCTTGAAATTCTTTTGGGGACATTAGTTTTCCTGAATGTATAATGTTATGTACAGGAATTAAAAAATGGAAAGAGGGGGGGGTCAATAAGCTACCAGTTATGTTGAAATAAATGACCCAAAGCAGAAGGAAAAGAATGCATTGAATATCTTTAGGTAAATGAGAAATTCATTAAAGTTTTTTTTCTTTTCTTGTCTTATCTTCAATCCATTTAAAGTGCCATTATGGCTTTTCAGTCTGCTTCCTGTGAGGGAAATTTTCGTGCTGTTATTCTTCCTTGGAAAAAGGTGGTTGCAATGGGGGTGTAGTGGTTTTGAAATCTAAGTACCCTCTTCAGGACAGCCTGTATGGATTTGACCTGGGGTTTGTGTAATGTCTATTCAGAATGCCCCAGTTGTTTAGGCAACTAATTCCCAATATGGCCTCCCTTTGACTGGGGACAAAGCCGACATTTCACAGCATTATGGAAACAGAGAAAAACAAGTTAATGATCTAAACCTTCTAATTCACCATGGCTTGTCTCTTTAAAACCCCTTGATTCTGGCTGGCTCCTGCATTATTTCCTTTCTTCTTTTTTTTTTTTTTATTTTGCTTTCTTTACATTTCGTTTCCTCCTGTCTGCATAATTTGTAACCCATTTCTTTTGTGACTGAAGAATGAGAGATAGTACCTACAGTGTGATTCAGAAAGCAGAAAGCATGCCAAAACTAGGAGAATGGTTAAAAGAGAGCATACTCCCAAGAATATTGTAAAACTTGTAACTATTTCCCTTTGGTATCCATTGCATAACGTAACTGTCCTTTAAGAGTTGGATGAACTTGGCTTCTAGTCTCAATAAGCTAGTATCACAATTTAGTTCAGAACCTGAAGGCATTTGGGCTGACACTCTAAACAATGAACTCTTTTAAACCAGTAGCAGAATTGAAGCATGCTTAGTGCCAGGCTCACCATTAAGAGGAAATGCTAAGGTCATCCTGCCTCTTTCCTGGATTTGTGACTTTCTGCCTCCAAGTCTTTCACTGGAGATATAATGAACCAGGAGCAAAAAAATTGTTATAAATTTTTTTTTAGTTTCTCCACACCCCTCTTAAGACATTTTGAGTTCAGTGTTTTTTCTCCACATCTTCATATCTGCCAGTAAATTGAAACATAATAATATGAGGAAATGAAGTTACACATAATACTATTATATTCCTTAACAGTGATTTTGATTTTAGTTCTTTAATATTGGCACAGATGAGGAAACTGAGGAGTTCAATGACTTGCCCATGGATCATCAAATTAGCAAATACCAGAACAGATATTTAAATTCTGACTGCTCTTTTTGTACCAAATTAAACTGCAGCTCTATAGTGATTTTGAGAATTTGTGATTTTTCCTTTGTGTTCTGCTTTATTTATATCTGAGTAATTTTGAGATTTTGTCCCATTATTATCTCTTTCACATAATTAACTAATAGTATGATTTATTCTATGTTCTGCTTGTATTTAGAAATCCTTATATAGTCTCCACGTAGGTATATGCTTTTTCTTTGTGCTCCTTCAATTATTGTTTTTATTTTATTGCTGTCTGTAAAGGATATGTTGAGGATTTTTTGATTTGTTTGAAATTTCCTTTTGTTCTAATATGGTCAATATAAAAAAGCTTATTAAAATTGGCAATAATAAATATATGAATTTTTAAGTGATTTCATTTAGAAGTTACCATAATTCTTTAATTTTAAAATACTTCAACAATTTTGTCAATTTTATGATTTTGTTTTATCTTTCTATTAGATTTGTGCATCTCTGAGAGAGATACATGAAAGTCTCTTGCTATGTATGTGTTGCTATTCATATCTATTAGCAATTCAGTTTTTCTTTATGTACTTAGATGCTATGGTATTTAGAAAATATGAATTAAATAGCCATATTTATTTATTGTCTATAGTTCCTTTTAGCATATTATAACGCCTTTTATGTTTCCTTTATATGATAGCATGAATCTAATTTGTTCTTTAGATTCACATGTACAGTAAATTTTGAACCTCTTTTTTCTATTCAAAGTTTATCTTTGTTTTTTTATATGTCTTATAAACAACAAATTGGGAGGTTTTATTTTATATTCAGTATGACACTTTTAAAAATTTAATATGCTTATGTATTTTGATTACATTAAATTAAAAAGCTTTTGCACAGACAAATCCACTGTAACCAAGATCAAAAGAAATGCAGTAAATTGGGAAACAATTTTTACCACTAGAATTTCTGACAAAGGAATCATTTCTAAAATATACAGAGAATTGAGTCAAATTTTTTTAAAAAACAAGCCATTCCCCAATTGACAAATGGTCAAAGGATATGCAAAGGCAGTTTACAGATGAGGACATCAGAGTGATCCATAGTCATAAGAAAAATTGCTCTACATCACTAATTATTGGAGAAATGCAAATTTAAGCATCTCTGAGGTAACTCATACCTCCCAGACTGGCCAGTCTGACCAGAAAGATCAATGATCAACGTTGGAAGGAATGTAGGAAATCTGGGAAACTGATACATTGTTGGTGGAGCTTTGAACTTATCCAACCTTTATGCAGAGCAACTGGGAATTACACTCAAAGGGCAACAAAAATGTGCATACCCTTTGATCCAGCAATACCACTACTGGGTCTATACTCTGAAGAGATCATGAAAAAGGATAAAAACACCACTTGCACAAAAATATTCATAGCAGCTCTGTTTGTGGTGGCAAAGAATTGGAAATTGAGGGAATGTCCATCCATTGGGGACTGGCTTAATAAACTTTGGTATATGTATGTAATAGAACTATTGTTCTATTAGAAACCAGGAGGGATGGGAATTCAGGGAAGCCTGGAAGGAGTTGCATGAACTGATGCTGAATAAGATGAGTAGAACAAGAAGAACATTGCACACCACACCCTAACAGCAGTATAGGGTTGATGATCAACCTTAATGGACTGGCTCATTACATCATTGCAACAATCAGGCACAATTTTGGGCATCTTTGATGGAGAATACCATCTGTATCCAGGGAAGGAATTGTGTTGTTTGAACAAAGACTAAAGACTGTTACCCTTAATTAAAAAAAGTTATCTTATAATTTTGCTATGTCTTATACTTTCTTATTCTTCTTTAAGGATATGATTTCTCTGTCCTCATATTCTTAGATCAATATATACTATGGAAACAATGGAAAGACTAATAGACTGCCCTTTGTGGAGGGGGGTGAGGGGGAGGGAGGCAAAATTAGGGGGAAAATTATAAATTTCAAATTAAATAGCTTAAAAATTTAGTATGTTTAGTCTATTTATATTTAAAGTTATGAGAATTTGTATATTCATTTCACAAAAAATTGCCTAAATTTCAACCACATTACTCAATTTTAAAAAAATACATTCTTACCTTGGCTTCAGAATTTCTGGATAGTTTGTATCTCTAATCATATCCTGAAATTACTCTGAATGCCCTTCAGAATGTTTAGCCTCCGAATTATACACAGTGCTGGTAATCCTGTCATGCCTTGGAGTTGTAAATAACAAAACAGAAGATCTCATAGTCTGTTAGTCCTGGATCTGTTAATTGTAATTTTGTGTAACTGTGTAACTTTTTAAAAAGTCACTTTATGGGGGTGGTGGCCAAGATGACAGCATAAAGGCAAGAATTCCCAGAAACTCTATCTCCCAAAACTCCAAAATCTGTCGAATTAGGACTCTAACCAAAATTTAGAGGGGGAGAACTCACAGAAAGACTGAATGATACAGTTTCTCAGTCCTAGACAATTTAGAAGTTACGCAGGAAAGCTCTGTTTCACTGGTACCGGGGACTTCAGCATATCTGGGCCAGGTGCCTGCGTCCATGGCAGAGTGGTCTGTTTCCAGACCTCTTGGTCCGGGGATCACCAGGGACGGCTGGAAGGGGTGGTGAGAGAACTTTGCTGCATTAGAGTAGAGGGCCAGCTTCAGAGCATCCCTGCAATGAGAATCTGTAGCATGAATCAGTGGAGTCTCCCAGAACTTCCTGAAGACACCCTACAGATGGTAAGGTGTCAGGGGAGATTGCAGAGGTCTCTCTGCTCTCCCTGGAGCGGGACTCAGCTGTTTGCCCACAGTCAGGTTTAGGTTGCAGTTTGGGCTCGCATATTACCATAATCGAGCAGTGACTCTCCTCATGTCTCCAGGGCAGAGGGGAGGGCCTGTGGTCATCCACATACCAAAGCATAGGCAAGAGAGCAGGCAGAGTCTCTAATAAAACGTTGGAGGTCTTAAGGTCCCTGTAGGGTGTCCCCAAAAGCACCCTAAGCCTTGGAAATGTGATAAATCAATCAGAGGCTGAGAAAATGAACTAACAACAGAAAAAGAAGAATCTGACCATAGAAAATTATTTTGGTCTCATGGAGGACCAAAATACATCCTCAGATGATGACAAAGTTGAAGCTTCTGTACCCAAAACCTCCAAGTGAAATAGAAAATGGGCTCAGGCTACAGATGAGGTCAAAAAAGACTTTGAAAAGCAACTAAGGGGGAGGCTAGGTGGCGTAGTGGATAAAGCACCGGCCTTGTCGTCAGGAGTACCTGGGTTCAAATCCTGTCTCAGTAATAATTACCTAGCTGTGTAGCCTTGGGCAAGCCACTTAACCCTACTTGCCTTGCAAAAACCTTTAATAAAAAAGCAATTAAGGAAGAAAAATAAAAATAAGAAAAATTGAAAAAAAAAGAAGAAAAGCAATTGAGAGAGGTGGGAGGTAGAGGAAAAATTGGGAGGAGAAATGAGAGCCATGCAGATAAATCATGAAAACCAAGTCAGCAACCTGGTGAAAGAAATGCAAAAAATCAAAACAAAACACTAAAGAAAAACCAGTTTAGGCCAAATCGAAAAAGCAACACAAAAGGCAAACGAGGACAGTACCTTAAAAAACAGAATTGGTCAGCTGGAAAAGGAGATAAAAAAGCTCTCTGAAAGAAATTACTCCTTCAAATTCAGAATGGAACTAAAGGAAGCTAATGACATTGTGAGAACTCAGGAAGAAATAGAACTATACCAAAAAGACCAAAATTTAGAAGAAAATGTGAAATATATTATTAGGAAAAACAACTGACCTCAAAAAAAGATCCAGAAGAGATAATTTAAAAATTATTGGGCTACCATAAAATCATGATCAGGAAAAGAGCCTAGATTTCATTTTTCAAGCAATAATACAGCAAAATTGTCCTAAGATCCTAGAAACAGTGGGCAAAATAGAAATTGAGGGAATTTACCAATCATCTGAAAGAGATCCCAAAAGAAAAAATCCCAGGAATATTTTACCCAAATTCCCAAACTCCCAAGTCAAAGAGAAAATACTAAAAACTGTCAGAAACAAACAATTCAACTATTGTGGCTCTATAGTCAGGATTATATAGGATCTGGCAGCATCTACATTAAGGGTTCGTAGGTCTTGAAATATGATATTCTGGAGGGCAAAAGATCTTGGTTTACAACCAAGAATCAGCTACCCAGCAAAACTGAACATCCTCTTTCATTGGAAAACTTAGACCTTCAATGAAACAGGGAACTTTCAGACTTTCCTATTCAAACAACCAGAGATGAACAGAAAGTTTGATCTCTAAGTACAGGACTCAGGTGAACCATGAGAGGGGGTGAATGAGAAGGACTAATTATGAGGAACTTAATGAAGTTGAACTATTTGTATTCCTTCATGGGAAGAAGATACTGATAACTCCTCTGAATTTTCTCATTTATAAGAGCAGTTAGAAGGAGCATATATAGGCACAAGGAGGAGCTGAATACAATGGTTCATATATATACTAAAAAAGATGGAGTCAATGGGTGATAAAAGAAAGTACTGGGAGGAAGAGAAAGGAGAGGAATAATGGGCTAAGATATTTCACATAAATGAAAAAGCTTTTGCACTGGAATGGGGAAGGCAAGGGGGAATGAGTGAACCTTCATTCTCATCAGAAATGGCTCAGAGAGAAATAACATACACACTTAATAGGGTATAGAAATCTATCTTACCTTAGAGAAAAATGAGAGGAAAGGGATGGGATGAGGAGAAATGCGGAGAGGGGAGGGGGGACATAGGTGATAGAAGAGAGGGAAGATCATGGGAGAGAATACTCAGATACAACACACTTTTGAACAGGGTGAAAGGAGAGAGAGAGTAGAATAAATGAGAGTGGGGAGGAATAGAATGGAGGAAAATACAGCTAGTAATAGCAACTGCGGGAAAAACATTACAGCATCTTCTCTGGTGGACTTAAGATAAAGAAGGTAACTTATCCCAGAGACAGTGCCATTGGAATCTGAACACAGACTGAAGTATACTTTTTTTTTGGTCTCTCACTATTTTTGAGTTTCTTATTTTTCTGGGGTGTGTGTGGGGGTTATGTTTACTCTCACAAAATTATAAATAAAAAAAGTTTTAAAAAATCACTTTATTTCTCTAGACACTTATTTTTCAATTTCTGTAATGACAATAAAAATATAGAGTCCTTTCTAACTCTTATTCTTTGAGTCTAATAGAGATCCCTTGGGACTTGAATTTGAACAAAAATGCTTCAGATCAGCAGATTTAGAGCCAGTATGTTCAGAGGTTGTAAAGCATCCTTTGCTAATGCTGTCATTTCTTTGTCCTATTGAAGGCAAACTAAACAGTCAAGATTCTTACAACAATTTCACCAACAACAACCCTGGCAATCCTCGGCTTTCCCCACTCCCTAGTTTGATGGTAGTGGTGCCTCTTGCGCAAATCAAGCAGCCAATGACATTGGGGACTATCACCAAACGCACAGGGTAAGCATACTACTCCCTTACTTGATACTTTTTATCATGCTATTTTTTCAGTAGCTAAAATATAAGAACAAGACAAACTTTTCAGTAATATAGTTTTGATTTGTCTTTTTTCCAACAGCATGAGAATTAATGGCAGTCAATTAGGTACAGATTTCAAATAAGTTTCTTTACTTCCCTCCTTCCCTCCCTTCTTTCCTTTCTTCCTTACTCTTTTTCTTCTTTCTTTCTTCCTATCCTCTCCTACCTCTTCCCACCCCTTCCATCCCCTACCTTACAAAAAGAATGATGAAAGCTCACATTGACTATTAGCATCCAGATCTTTTAGCCTAGGCTTTAAGGTTTTTGTCTTTACCTCAATACATCATTTGCATATTCTTGCCTTTTTAGTAGAACACTCTTTTTGCATACTATTTGACCAATTTTGACTGATTCCAATACTAGTAACAGAAGTCTTTGACTTAGCATCACTTTCAACATTTTCATATGGGCTGGGTCAGTGTAATATTGTAGGCAAAAAAAAATATGGATATTGACATCTTACTTTTGGCATATTGCTTCACTTATCAGATAGTTTTCCTCCTCTATAATTATAAATACAGACTTGTGCCTAGTTCAGAATTTCTTAATGTGGAATCTGAATTAACTTTTTAAAATATATGTTGATAACTGTATTTCTATATAATTATCTTCCTTTATAATCCTAGGTATTTATAAAAAATAATTCTTAGTGAAATAAAAATTATATCTTTATTTCAATATAATTAATTTTCTTTCTCATTTTTAATTTTATTTTACAGATATAGAGACATTATTCTGGGCAAGGGTTCTGTAGGCTTTTCCAGATTGGCAGAGAGGTTTAGGTCATGAAAAAAGTTAATCATCCCCAGCACAGATAATCTGTAATGTCTCTTCTTACTCTAATCGTCTAAGTAAGTTCTATTAAAATAATTTCTAGTCAAGTTTAGCTATGACCTTCCGTGTTACTTTAGATAATTTATTGGAATTCTCTCTTTTTTGTTGTTGTTTGTTTTTTAGTTCCTATAATAATAATAATAATAATAATAATAATAATAATAATAATAATAATAATATATGATATAGTAGAGAAAGCAATATGCTACATAGGACTATGAATCTCAATTCTCTTAATCCTGCTCTATAAATAATTGTTTATATAAGCCATATGGCATCATAATTTCTCTAGTGCACAGTTTCTTTATCTGTAACACGAGAGAGCTTAAGTAATCTCCAGTGTCCCTTCTAATTCAAACATTTTCTGATTTATAATAATAGTGAGACATGACTGTCCCTGAGAGGCAGTATAATATAATGGATAGTGAACTGACTTCAGAGTCAGGAAGACCTGGATTCCAGTCTTCCCTCTGACTCTTATTGACTGTCTCTTAACTCATTCAAGTCATTTAATCATTCAGAGACTGCCTTCTGCTGCCTTAAGGCCTTTCTACCTTGACCAAAGTAATTTCTTCATTGCTTATGAATCAAAAAGCATCTATGTTCCATGCATGATGCTAACCCTGGAAATTCAAATATAAAAAACAAAAAACAAACCTGAAAGCTCATTTAAGTCTCTGTCTTCAAAGTACAAAAATTATTTTTTTTTGTTTTTTTGCAAGGCAGTGGGGTTAAATGATATGCCCAAGGTCACACAGCTAGGCAATTATTGTTATCTTTATTTTAATAATATAATAGTTTTCCTTAGTATCTGACTTCTTTTCCTCCTAGAAAGTCATCTCTTGTAACAAATAGCAGTTTTTAAAAGACAAAAAAAAATACAAATTAAAGATAAAAATCAACACAAGGGAACAGTGTATTTAAAAATCTTAAAACGTGTGCAATGTACAACCTTTATGAAAACCTTCCACAGCAGCAATGGAATGGATTAGGAAATCCTCTTATGTCCCTTCTTTTAAATCAGTCTGCTTTTAAAGAAATTTTCCTGCATTTACTTTTAATTTGTTTGTGGATGTGCACATATACACTTGTGTTTGTTCTTTCCATTTGCATTGTTATAGTCATATATATATATATATATATATATATATATATATATATATATATACACACATGTGTGTGTATATATACATATATGTATATGTGTGTATATATAGAGAGAGAGTTTTCTTGACTGTGCTTGCTACACTCTGCATCAGTTTGTGTAGATCTTTCTATGCTTCTCTATATTAATCACACATATTATTTCCTATAGCATAGTAACATCCTGTTGCATTAATGTACTGCTGTTTGTTTAGTTTGCAATTCTTAGTGTTCATGAAAAATGCTGCTATTTTGATCTACATGGGAACTCTCTTTCCTTGGGGCATAAACTCTATACCCTTGGGGTATAAAGTCTATATCCTTGGGGTATAAACATAGGAATAGACTTTGTGGTTCAAAGGTTATAGACATTTGAGCCTTTTTTTTTCACATTATTCCAAATTGCTTTCAAAGTAGTTGTTGCAATTTATAGAGCAATTTACAACATGTCAAGGTCACCTACTAGGATGACACACACATAAAAAATATGGGAATGTTGTCAAAGAAGACTATTGAAGAGGGGCGGCTAGGTGGCACAGTGGATAGAGCACCGGCCCTGGAGTCAGGAATACCTGAGCCCTCAAACACTTAATAATTACCTAGCTGTGTGGCCTTGGGCAAGCCAGTTAACCCCATTGCCTTGCAAAAATCTAAAAAAAAAAGTTATACTACTGTTGAAGAGATAGATGTGAGAGTGGTGTGTGCAGTAGAGGCATAAGGAGATGGATTTAGAAGAGTTTTATTTGATTACTTTTTTTTCAGACTTAAGAGGTTGAGAATTAGGGCATGGGGCCATGCCAATTCAATCTCTAAAAATTGTCGGGTTAGACCTGAGAAATGGCCAAGAGATGGTGGAGTGCTTTACACTCCAATCTCAGGGTCCAAATTCATTGACTTTCAGATCAAGGCAAAGGCTGAAGAGCATGATAGTGACTAGGTTGTCAGCACTGTCACAAATCTGATCTAGGGCTTTGTCATTTACATTTTCACATAAGTCAGCAATTCAATCAGTGTATCTCAGATTTGTAAGACACTAGAGGTACAAAGATAAAATTTTCCATGCCTTCAAGAAACCAGTATTTCTGGAGCAATTAAAGCATTTATACAGGAAAGGTAAATACAAGATTGATTGAAGTGGAGAACATGTTCCATGAAATAAGACTTAAATTAAGACGAGCATTGTTTTGTGACTATTTCAGAGAGTTGACATGTTCAGGGATTGGGTGACTTGGGAAAGAGAAGAAAGCAAGAAATAAATTGTTGAGTTTCAAGCTACAACTATTTCTTTTTGTAGTTTATAAAGAGTGGTAAAATAAGGCTACATTTTATATTATATGTTATTTTATAATTTATATAGTTTAATTTGTTCTCAGTACTCTTGTGAAAGTGGGAGTATAGGCATTGCTCAGCATTGTCAGAATGTGTCATGATATAGCAGAGATTTGAACTCAGTCAAAAGCCTTGAGTTCAGGTTCTATATTTTTACTTGCTGAGTCATGTCATGGTGATGAATTTTGTATTTTAGATGCTTGTTTTGTAATTTGTGATGTTCCATCTCCTTTTGCTGTTATGTTAGCCAGAAAGGGGAGATGTCTATTAATTATCCTTTTTTTCAGTATGCCATAATAGTTTTATGATATGCTGGTATAGTGTTTTTCATATGGCCCTCCTGTATTCTAAAGCATAGATTCTAGTCATTGATAGTTCTGCTTTGAGTTCCATATCTCAGTCAGAAAATGACAGAAATCGGGGGCGGCTAGGTGGCGCAGTGGATAGAGCACTGGCCCTGGAATCAGGAGTACCTGAGTTCAAATCCGATCTCAGACACTTAATAATTACCTAGCTATGTGGCCTTGGGCAAGCTACTTAACCCCATTGCCTTGCAAAAAATATCTAAAAAAAAAAAAAAAAGAAAATGACAGAAATCTCAACTTAGTCCACTTCTGCATCAAGTAGAGTCTGAGTAAAAGAGGGAGCTTACCTGCCATTTCCAGTTATATAATAATCACAAGTACAGATAATATGAAATTTGTCCCATGTTTCAAATGAAAAATATAGTCAACAGAGAGCCGGTTAGTTTTATTGCCAATAAATCATTTGAACTTCACATTTCTTTTTTAAAAATGCATTTATTGACATTTCTGATTATATGTAAAGATAATTTTCAACATTCATTTATTTTTTAAACATTTATTTTTGTAAAGTTTTCTCCCTCCTACTCTTTCCTCTCTCCACCCTAAAATAGCAAGTAATCTGTTATGTTATACATGTAGATTATTACCTATATTTTTCCAACCTATCCATCTCTAATCTTGTTTTCAGACAACCATCTCTTTAAAAAAAAGTTCTTCTAAAGTGATTATTCGATTATTCAACAGCCCTTTTAAAAGTGCTTACTATTGGACAAAAGTACTATGACCCTAAGTTATAGGGATAGTTGAGAGGAATAGAAAAAGTTCTTTCCCTCAAGGAGCTTACATTCTAATGAAAGAGATTAAATGAAAATAGCTATATACATATACAGTGTAAATGGGGGGATGGCAGTGTTAGGGTTAATTAATCAACATATTTGAAAAAAATACTGTTTCTCTCCCAGAGCCTTCCATCTTTGCAATCTTATATGTTTTCTCATGTCTGCTTTAATTTGTTTTTTTTTTTCCTTTAGAAGAGGAGGTATTTACCTTTTTGCGTGTATCATAGACCCTTTTATCATTCTGGTACCATTTGTTGTTGTCTGATTTTCAGAATAATTTTGAATTATTTTATGTACTCTTAAATACATGAAAGAAAATAATAGAATTATAACAAAAAATTTAATGTTGAAATAAAGATATTATTTTTTCACATCGAAGTTCATAAGTACCTTGAAATATGTCCTTGGACTAGACTCCAATGTAAAAGAGCCCTGTTTAGATGATTATTTTTTGATCAACTCAGAAAAAAAAATCATTCATTTCTCTGATAATTACATGTGATGATTTTTTTTTGAAAGACAAAGTTTTTAAAAGACCTAAATGAATTTTCTATCCATAGCTAAGGATTACAACCCTGTGAATTAACCTGCCTTTTATTAGTTGTCCCTCATTCATTTTTTCTTTCAATTTCTCTCACTCTCAATTTTTCTTTCTCTTTATCTTGACCTTGGTCTTTGCCTGCCTTTGTGTCTTTGTCTCTTTATATTTTCCCCTTACCACTCTCTCTACCTCATACTTCCCCCTTCTCTCCCTCCTCCTCCCCTTCAGAATAAGAACTTTTTGATAATGATAAAACTTTAGTGCCTATTTCAGGATCATGAAACTTAATTTTTATAAGGTACTATCAATGTTTTCCATTAGGAACAAAATTACAATATTTTGGAACTAGAAAGGACCTGGTTGATTACATCCCTTCTTTTATTGTCATTTTACTGAAGCAGTTCTTTTCAGTTTTCTGTTCATAATTTGTGGTATTCTATATGATCAGTTGGCACCAGAGAGAATATTTTGTACTTTCAAGATTCTTTTTTATTTTTTAGAACTTCTTGTACAATATAGTACACCTCATTTCATACTCCAGGGTCTTGGCAGTAATTGGTTCCTCATATCCCCCTTTAACTCCTTTTTTAGAGAAATTCTGGGTCCTACCAAAGTTTTCAGCTTTGGATATGAGATCTGAATCTCTCAGTCTTTTTCTTTTGACAAACATTTTTCCCCCAAAAGAATGTATAAATTTGAATCAAATCCACAGTCAATTTAAGTTCCAAAGTTTTTTTTATAGCATTATGATCCTGAAAAGTCTCAAATTGATTATTCTAGATATTGAAAACTAATCACTTAGGGTCAAACCACTGTTTTGAGATGTGAGAGGATTTGATTCTATCCTTTCTACATCATGGTTAGGTCTTTTCATATTGATAGCCATCAAGTATTATAAATCAAAGTGCCTCCAGGGTCAAATTGGTTTGTTAATTAAGATTTGTAAAACAGATATATAATCAAGTATGCTTATAAAAATTGAAGGATTATCAGAATTTCAGATTACAATTTTATTTTGCTAATTCTTTCTTAACATTTTGATTTGATCTTTGTCTCTTTATTTTACTTTTAAAATGACCAACATGGTCAAGTATACAAGACCACTGTTAATTCGACTTCATAATTTTCATTTTACTGACTTATTTTTTATGGAATATGATTTGTATACCAAAGACATTTAATATAACTGTATGATGGGCTCAAATTCTATTCTGGGAATAAATATAGAAGGTTTTCTTCATTGTCACTCTTTCATCTAAGAATTCTCACTTATGAGAATTTAAATCTTCATCCATGCAAGTTACCTTTGTAGTTGATTCTTGTGTCTTAAGGAAAAAGTACTTAACCCAGCATTTCTAGCAAGAGAATTCACAGATATTCCACCTGTAAATTCATTAAATTCATGAATAGGGCTTCTAGTCAGCTGACAGTTCCACCTTGGGGAAATATGGACCATTTGAATGTTGACAGCTTTGCTTTACATAAAAAGCTATATTAACAAATTGTGATTTCCAAGAATTTCCTGGAATCTGAGAAGCTGGGCATGTCTAAAATGGTCAAATTGAGACCGAAGCCTTAGTGTAAACCTCCAAGGGGCAAAGCATCCACTTAGCATATTTAACATCTGCCCTTTCATTTCTGGAAATTCATTTCCCTAAAAAAAAGTTTCACTATAACATTTAGATGGGACAAGGACCATCTGTCTCACTCTACATTGAACAGGAGGCCAGTAATTCTAAAGATAGCAAAAGACAGATGTATTTACACCTTTGTGATCAGTACCTCCAAGCAGTGCTCTAAGGAAACAGAACTGGCTTTGGTAGCAACTGCATCACTGTGTATACAGTGAAGGCAGGAGGAGGTGCTCAAAGTCATCTGTCTTTAATAGCCACAGTACATTGTTCTACAAGCTGCTGCCACTCTTCCCCCCCCCCCCCCCCCCCCGCCCCGGCCAAGAGATTGTGCTTTCTCAAGAATAGGATAAATCTACAGTTGAGAATTGTTAAGTAGAAATTCATAGATGCTTCCCTGAAACATGTATTAAACAAGAGATAAGGAAGCAATGATTATTTTGGTTCGTTTTTTAGAAAAAAGAATTTTTGTGAAATCACATTCATTAAGATCCCCAGTTTTATCTCAGAAGATCTAAGAAACCTGGAATCTTATTTTTTTCCACAGTATTCTGAGAACTCTAGACTTTAGAAGGAGATCAGTAACAGTCTCATAAGAATTGAAATGTACAAAAGTTAGACTTTTGATGATATTTACCTCAACAAGATATAATATTTGATATGAAAAATTTGCAAAAATTGAGTTAGGAAACTTTTGTATCTTGACACATAAACTATTATAGTAGATAGAGAGATGACTTCAGTCAGGAAGACCTGAATTTGAATCCTACTGCTGCTATTTACTTATTGGACAATTTCACTTCTCAGTATTTTAGACAATTCTAAAATATTCCTTTGCAGTAATTGCATTTGAAGAAGGAATTCCTTCATTTAGGATTTTACTGTATCAGTGAAATCATAGTTCAAGACCTAATTCTTATCATTGTCCTTACTGGTTTTGCATTGTTAGAACCAAACATGAAAATTTTTCTTTTTCTTTTCCCTCATGAGTTATCAAAACTTGAATAAAACAAATAGCACTTAGTTTGCTTTATAGAGAAAGTGAAGTCTGTTTTGAGTTGGAGGATGTAAGGGGAAACCCATTAAGAACCTTAGTCTTTTCTTTTCCACCTCTCCTTGTTTTGTTTTTGTTTTTGAAAGGCAGTGGGATTAAGTGACTTGCCCAAAGTCACACAGCTAGGTAATTATTAAGTGTCTGAGACCAGATTTGAACTTAGTCCTCCTGACTCCATGACCTGTGCTCTATCCATTGTGCCACTTAGCTGCCCCTCCATAGATCTTTAGTTGCATTCTCTCTGTGCTACATTCTTAGGCTATTTAAATCACACTTTTCACTTATCCCTCAATGCAGATGATGCAGATAATGAAACCTAGACAAATGATGAGAAAAATTTCCTAAAAAAGCAGATAAAATTGATGTCATTTGTTGGTGGGAGTTAAATCTTTGTAGAAGACACATTTACAATTCCAGGCCCTTAAGTACACCCTTATTTACCTGGAAGTTTTATCTTGTTTGTTCTAAGGTCAAAATCATGGAATTAGTGTAATGATAGTTTAGTGGTTAGATTTCTGCAATAATCTATCTTATATAGCAGTAGAAGAAAATTGCAGCCCCCCCCATTGTCCCCTAAACCTTTGCCATCAGCCTACTAGAGTTTTTAATAGCTGAGCTTTGACTATTTTGAGTCAATATGTCAAATAATAGCCAATATATCCATTTTATTGGAATGCCTGCATACCGGCATGTTTGTATGTTTAGCACTCAGTTGTGTTTGACTTTCCAATATTCTTTTTTTTTTTTGACTTTTCAGTATCTTTGTACTAAACTAATCTAAGGTACAAAAAGCCTCATCACAACATATTGCAACCTGCTGCCATCTTAGGGATCTATAATAATGTCCACTGTATACTATACTACATGTCAACAGATCTTATTTTCTGTTACAAAAGTCAGGTATAATCCTGTTATGGTACACTAGTCTGCTTTAAGTGGATATCTGATTTATGACTCAATACCAATTATAAAACAGTGCTGTATGAGATTTTCAAACTTTTGATAAGGGCAGCTAGATGGTGCAGTGGATAGAGCATAAGCCCTGGGACTCAGGGGGACCCGAGTTCAAATCTTGCCTCAGACACTTAATGATTACCTAGCTGGGTGACCTTGGGCAAGTCATTTAACCCTATTGCCTTGTAAAAATTAAAAAAAAACTATATGAAATTTTCTGTCTGCTGTCAAAAGCGTCTATGTTTTTCTTCCTGACTAGATATGTAGTGATAGTCTTCAACCAGACATTGCTGAGTTCTTATACCAGGAGTCAATGAAGCTTAATTTTATCCGAATTGTAATACCTGTTCAAGCCCAGCAGGCTTGCTTTTAATTTTGTAGAAGACATTTTATCTTATTAGCCCTATCCCTATGTTTGTTTCTTTGGTTTTTTGTTTTGTTGGGTTTTTCTTTGCAGTGGGGTTATGTGATTTGCCCAAGATCACACAGTGTAAGTATCAAGTGTCTGAATTCGAATTTGAGTTCAGATCCTCCTGACTCCAGGAACAGTGTTCTGTCCATTGCATCATCTTACTGTCCCATTAATACCAGCAGGTGTTTTTTGAAGGAGCTTCTAGCACTCCTGATTCCTCTGGGGTGTATGGACCAAGGGTCATATTAACTGGACAGATGGAAAGATATGTATGCTTACAATAAATGGAAGGAGTTTTGAAATAGTCATGGTAAGAGTTAAGGTTCTGCAGTCTGTCTGTCTTCATTATATATGATCTGTAAGTTTCAATTCCTCTGTTGTTTTTAAATTAGAACAGGATAGATATGCTCAGGTTGGGAGGAAATCACTGACAAATCATTGATAGGAAAGGAATTTAAAGATAAATGTTTTCTTCTTTGAATGCAGAATTTTTTGACTTTATCAACAATGAGCTTTTACATTTGTCACTATCATCCTCATAAAACTGCTTCTTGGTTACCTTCTCATCACCATTGGTTTCAGTGTTCTCTTTCCAGTACAATGAGTCACAGAACTTTTAGTAGCAATAGAACCAATATGCCTTTCCTTCCTGAAAAGTTTTACAAGTGAGACATTTTTTTATTTGAAATTCAATCCAAAAAAAAAAAGGAATTCAATCCATCCCTATTTACTCGTTTTCTTTTTTTCTCCTTTCTTTTGTTCCTTGATTCCTTCCTTCCTTCCTTCCTTCCTTCCTTCCTTCCTTCCTTCCTTCCTTCCTTCCTTCCTTCCTTCCTTCCTTCCTTCCTTCCTTCCTTCCTTCCTTCCCAAAAAGAGAAGAGAATGTAGATAAAAATATCTAGTGGTGGTTTATGCCTAGATTTTTCCTTTAAAATTTTTCCCTATTATGAAGTTTGGTTATAAAGAAAATCCTCCACATGTTGAATGTATTCTGAGATCAGAAAACTTAGTCTCTTGTAACCACCATTTGTCCTACAGTCCAAAAGAGTGAGTGCTAACAATGCCACAAGTCTCCTAAAAAGAGGACAACAAAATCAAATTAGCAGTAAATCAGAATTAAAGCATGGGAAAGACATGAAGAGTTGTTTGCTTGTATATGTGTGGAAAATGAGTCTGTTTCAGTTGCTATTCATCAGAGATTGGCACGCAGAATCCATCACAGGCATTATGGTTCTGGAATTCATCCGTAAAGAAACATGAGCAAGTACAATTCTTTATTATTTTGAACAGAGTAGCCTAGAGCTTTACTCTAGAGGCTCAATTCCCCACAATATTTATACTTGGTCCTTTGCTGTTCTATCAAGTGGAAAGCCCTGATTTCTTTTTTTTTTTAATTAGCATTTCATTTGTTTTCCAATTATATACAATAGTAGTTTCTGCTATCATTTTCTTTTTAGGTTTTGAATTTTACAATTCTTCCTGCACCCTCCGTTTCCAATGCCCATCCTTCCCAACAGAAGGCAGTCTGATAATCTTCACATTGTTTCCATGCTATAGATTGATCAAAATTGAATGTGTTGGGAAAGAAATCATATCCTTGAAGAGAAAATAAAATATTACAGACAGCAAACCTATGTAGTAAATAAGATACTTTTTTAAAAACAAAATTAAAGGTATAGACTTTGGTCTTTGTTTAAACTCCACAGTTCTTTCTCTGGGTACAGAGGATATTCTCCATTGCAGGTGCTCTATAATTGTCGTGATTATTGCATTGATGGAATGACCAAGTCCATTAAGGTTGATCATCATCCCTGTGTTGCTGTTAGGGTGCACAATGTTCTTCTAGTTCTGAAAGGCCTGATATCTAAGACATTATCAGCTGAATTAATAATGGGAATATTTTAAACATTCTGTATTTCTCACCAAATTTTGAGTCTTCATCTGCCCACTAATATTTTTCTTTTAGCAAAAATGACTGTTAGTATTCCTTACAGTTGGCATTGAAAATATTGTCATAAACAATTGATCTTTTTTCTAATGTTTGGCAAGTTTTGCCTATATTATTTGTCTTATTTCAGAGTATGGCCCATTTGGTGCTATGGCCATTTCAGTATGCATGTTTAGAAATGCAGCCCATACTTAAAAGACTTCAGAATTTGGTGCAGAAGACTATTCCTTCCTATTAGCTAGGATAGCTGAAATCAGCCAGACTTCAAGCCATTTTTCCATGTCATATAAATGGCTCTAAAACATAGGACTATTTCTTTTGATCTTATTCTTCACAGTATTCCCCTTTACTTCTAAACTTAGAATCCAATTAGAACAGACATATACTTTTTTTTTTTTGCACAGAGTGGTTAATCCTTATTGGTTAGACTTTTAAACCTCCGACCAATGCTGATTTGCTAGTCCTCAAGATCCAGGAATACTTTGGTTTAAGTTGCCTAGGGGTTATACAGAGTTGCCTATATTATATTCTATTGACCTATCCAAAATCTAAAATGCGCAGCTGGTTTGCCATTAGACAAACTAAACAAGACAGCTGGATTTTGGGCTTGTTCTTTGTGACTTTAGAAATTAATTCTTTTGCCCCCGATGAAAGGAGATGAAGCAGCCACTTTTCAAAAGAACAGCTGACACTCCCTACAAAAAGTCAGTAAATATGTCAGTTACCACAGCTCTTTGGAGTTCAACAGGTCTCCTTTTACATGCATATGGCTGTGGTCCAGGTTAATGGGGAGGGAGGAAAAGGGAAGACATACCACAATGAACATGTGCCCCCTAAGCCACCCCTTTTTCTAGGGCCATGTGTGCTTTTAAGTCCTTTTGCACTGGGCTGATATTAAAGATATGAAGAGCTCTAGGTCTCTGTGAGTTTCATTTCCTACATTTTACATTATAAGGAAAGATAGATTGCCGCTACTATATCAGTTTGCTGCTTATTCTGGTTTGTTATGCACTACAACATCTGCTTTTGGGCTATTATAGAAAAGAGAGTAGACACAGGATTGCAACATTGATAACATATTGCTACTTAATAAGAAATCAGCTGTTTGTGTGTGTGTGTGTGTGTGTGTGTGTGTTTACAATTCAAGTATTTGTTTTGGGAATGTTGAATATTTTTTAAAGATGAGACTGAATTTTTAGGAATTATACTTTATCTTCTTTCATTGGGGCCATAGTATTAAAAGCCTGAAGTCGCAAAGGATAAGTCAAAGATCCAAATTCCTTCTTCATCTCATTGTAAATGAGTTTTAATTTTGTATTAGTTTGAGATATATCAGCTGAGGGTAGGGCAGTGAGATGGATATAGCAAACTTTAACTAAAAATGGTCTTTGTCAACCTAGACTACTCAAGCCATAGAGACTTCTGGATTTCAAGAACTGGCACTTTTGCATTGTTTTGATCAGTGAACCCGACACGAATGATCGCCATAGTGATTAGAGAACAATGCTTTAAGAAAGGAAAATTCTGTTCCAAGACTAACTAGGAAAACCACATTTGTTTTCAAGTTAGTGGTAGGACAAGGGAGAAATGACTTGGTTCTTATGATAGCCATGCTTGCTGTATACTTGAACCTTTTAGTTTGGAAAAGGTATTTGGTGATTATCTCTCGTTTTACTTTTATTCACTCAATTGCATTAAAGCTATTTGTAAGTTTCCTCTACTAGTCTGGAAGTTCCTTTAGACCAGAGGGTCCACAATCTTACTTACCTTTTTATTTGTTATTGTTTACATAATAGGTCAGCCTTTGTAAGTGACTAATGAATTTTAAAGAAACATCTTTCATTGGTAATTGCCTTCTAATTATGTAAATTAACTGTGATATATTTGTATCAAGATGATCTCTTAATTTTCTGTTTTTATAGCTTATAGCTGTTCTTTTTTTCTTAGTATTTAATTTGCTTTTTATGCTTTGTTTTCTCTTTCCTTTTTTGTGGCAATGTGCCAAAATCTGGTCATCTTCTCATTAGGACTGTTGTTCTATATTATGGTAGTATTTTGCTATATTTTCATCTTCTATTTCTGTATTTACTAAGCACCAAGAGATCATCAGTAACTAACAGAAATAATGAAAAATAATAGAAGTTTAGTGAAATGTGTCTCAAGTGTTTTATAATATTTGCCTCCACCTCTCATACTTTTCAAAGAGAGCTCATTGGAGTTTTGATTTAATTGAAATTCCTACTCTTATGTGTAAGAACTACATATTATTTTGCTGTGAATTGGATATTTTGTAATAGAAATGCATGTTAGATTTAATGCTGGCGTTTGATTTTTCATCCTAAGTTTTGTTTAAAACAATTGACTGTGGTTTTATTTTGCTGCTTTCCAAGTTAGTCCATAGAGGATTAGTGGTAGGAAGTGAATGTCTTGCAATACTATTAAGCTGCATGCTAATTTCCTGGAATGTAACCAAAAAAACAGGGACAGAAAATCATAATAAAAGCTTGTTACTGTACCTTATATTTGTCCCTTCTACCCAGCAATATACTCTTGTATTTGTTATCACATGAGCATTTTTGGGAAAGTTTTATGATTTCTGGGCAGCCTCAGATTGCCACTAGGGAATAAGAACAAGAAGATACAGGTCACTCACTTTATTTCAAATTTGATATTCAGCTATCTTTTTTCAGTTTTAAACATTTCATTATGCATATCCACACATCTGTTGCTATTGACACTGCTACTATTTTCTCCATCTGATTATTGTATTTGAATCGAGTGTTTGAAGAGCCCTTAGCTATGGATTTCACTTGACTTTATCTTGTGAATCCTACATGGGTGCTAAAATAAAGGGGTGGGGGACGAATAGAAAATTTTTAGACTACTTGACTGCATGAAATCCATGGATATTGTTATAATATTGGCAGGGGCTTTGCAAACAATTAACTTATTTGGATATTTTTATGCTTAATCCTTAACAGCATGATGTACACTGTACTTGTTAATGTTAATGAGTTCTCATCTAATTTTTTGTGCATTTTTCCCCCCTTTTACATGAAGGCCTTATCTGTTTGGAGCGGGGTGTTTTTCCATAAAAGCCCCATGGTGAGTCCCAGTTCAATCCCCGCATGCCTAATTCATTTGTTGTACTCACGGAAAGTAACCCTGTTTTGTAGTTTTGTTTTCAACTGCATGGGCTGATTCACAGCTGGAGGCACTGCAAATTTGGTAGTTTTTAGGTGGGGAGATGACTGTTGACATCCAAACTTTTGAAAAGCAACTTTTCTACGCCCTAATTATTTCATACATAAAAGGAAAACTTTATACTATTGCTTTAAAAAGTAAAAATTGTAGTTGAACTCCCTTATTATTCTTAGGAATATAAGGATGAAACTTTCATTACTATGATGAAAACTCTTGTACATTATAATGGATGTAGAGAAGAAATGTTGGATTTGTTGTGTAAATTAATGTGTGATATGGCACAAAATGCAATAAAGAGATTTTTGCTGAATTTTCCTTAGTTCAGCCCAGAAAATTATTTTGATGCATTTTAGGTATGAGCAAAAGAAAATTAAAATTAAAAAAAAGACCAAGAGGAAAACAGCAAAGAAAATGTTGAAAAATTCAAAATAATACTTGTTTATATGTTTTGTATGAATATCTGAATTAAAAATAAGAATTTATGTTTATTATTACTACATAAAGGAAAAATTAGGTCATTTTGAAAAGTCAATATAGTTTTCCATTGAATTATTATTATTATTTTTTTAGAATTAGAATCATGTGGAAGAACTAAGCACTGATTTTTCACTGGACTCCAGGGTAGTAGTTTTTTTTTTCCTAACTTGCTATTCCAGGTTTCTGGGGGAGATTTGCATTTATATTTTATTTAAGTGCTAATAGGAACTTTTCCCATCACTCCATTACCATGGGACCAGGATTTACTCCTAAATGTGTCTCCCTCAGAAAAGAGAAGTTTAAGTTTTTTTCTAAGGTCACTTGTATTAACTAAGAAGACATTTAAGGAGTTAGATGTTGCAGGTATTTGAACTAATGTTAAAGTAGGCTTGTATAGGAATGAAAGTAGAATTTCCCTTTTCAACCAAGTAGTTGTAAGTATGATATGTAAGCAAAAAGTTTTAAATCACTTCCCAAGGTACTGGGATGCTTGTGAAATCACCACTCTTGGGTGAATTTGGAGTAAGCATAACAAGAATGGTACGAGTAGAATTAAAGCCCTTGAATCATTTAAATTGTCTTATTAATATTCTTAACTGACATTATCCAGTTTTTCTAGAATATATTAAACATATGCCTTTCCAGTGCAACTTGTAATGAGACTGGGCCCTGAAAAACCAAATTATACCACCTCAAACAAAAACACTCTCCACATGCACAGAAGTGAACTTCTTCCCTAGCTTTTGGAAAAGAACTTGGAATTTAAATTCATCTTAGAATGAATATCTTCTATTAAGTACAAAGGAGAAAAAAATCAGGTTAGTAAAATGGATGGAGTAGCAAATGTTGTGTGAAAATAAGAAAGGACCGTTCGATCCAAAACTTGTGGGCTCTTCAAACTTAAACAAAGGCACTTGTTGACCAGAAATGATTTTGGGCTGAAACAAGATTAAAAGAGTCAGATTAAAGAAAGGGATATATGAAATATAGGAGTCTTTTAAATCATTGCCTGTCTTTCAGAAGACTGCCTTGTGGTTTGTTTGATGCCATCATTAGCACACGAGAAACTCGTTTTTACTCACTTATGCAGACTTGGATAGAACAAAAAAAGCTCTCTTTAAAAAGTTTCTTTGCCTCACAGTGCATGTTTTTTCCATTAAATTTTAATGAAACTTCAAATTATAGCAACCAAATGAATATAGATTTGACAGCTTCTTACATGTTTATAAGAGTTTCTTTGTTTTAATAGGTTATTTTTTTGGGGGGGTTGTTATTTTCTTTATTATTGATCATCAGCTTGGAGAATATATTTTTATTTACTAATCTGCAAGGAAAACTATGGTAAGCAGATGAATGCAAGGTATTTCTATGAGAAAAGTATTCTATATTGTATTACTAAAGGGCAGTTTTTTGAGATTGTCACAAATCAAAATGCAAAACTCTTACCCTACTTCCTAAGGATTTATAGAGCAGAGAACATGGATGAAGTTGTCTAAGGACTTTTTGGCTTTTGGTAAATCACACTTTTTCATGTTCTTCTTTCTGGCACTTTATTAAGTTTATCAAGTGTGCCAATTTTAGCATAGTTCCTTTGCCTGGTGTTAGTTTTCTGGTAAGGACACTAATTCCTCTTTGATTCATCAGTGCTGATTTTAGAAGAGTATATTTTTAAGTCAGCTTAGTTGACCAATCTCTGCATGAGTTTTAATTGGATCAAAAATAGAAGAGTAAAAGTATAAATAGGGAAAATGTAAATTTAAAAAGAAATAATGATTATAATGATTTTATTTGTTTTCTAATTATATACAATAGAATGATTATGATTATTTTTAATGATTGCTTAAAATATATTGTTTAAAGTATGCCTACAGTGAGACCAATGCTGTTTGAATTATTTCTGTATTTGAGTTAATTTTTAACACCCTAAGAATTATGTAATATTTATTTTGACAGTGTTTTTGTATTCATATATGTTCTGAGATACATTACCCATTTGATGAGGAACTTGAAACAAGATGACTGTATAATAAATTCAGCTTCTTTGAAAGGCATGATTTCCATTTAAGCAAAATATTTATAGTTGTTAAATACATTACTTAACAGTACATGACAAATTATGGCCAGTTTTGTTTTTTCTTTGAAACAGACTTTGAAATAGAATTTAATTTATTAATAATGTTTTTGCAAAATGTAAAAGTTTCAGGGAGAATAAACATCTGTTTTAGTTTTGTGTCTCTTGATTTGTCTAGTTCTATTTTGTTAAATGGTATGAATTTTTAAATATTTTTCCTTATTTTATGTTTGTTTTTTATTTCTTTATTGGTGCTTTTAACAAAAAATTTAAAGTAAAAAATGCTTATGCAGAATTTCTTAAACCCTTTTTTGGGGGGAGAGAAAAACATTTTCCTTTGATAGAAGTATTGAACTTAATTTGAATATGTACTTTTATTACTTTAATCATGCTCATCAAGTAAAACTTTAGTCTTCAAGAATAATCTGTGTGTCTGATTGGAGGACTAATTCTATTATTATCCTATCTTTTTAAGAGCAAATATTTTCAGTTTTCCTGCTTAGTGTATATTCAGTAAAGCTAGGAAGGAAGGAACAAAACAATGAGAGAACCCACAAATTAATGTTGTAGCTTTTAGATGAGGAAAAATGAAAGGGAAATGGACTTGGGTACTTTACTAGGTGATACTGTACCACTAGGGTCATTTTCATCAGTATTTTTTCTGAGTTTTACAAAATAAATCTTAAATGTATTGTCTCATTTTTTTTTTTTTTTGGTGTTTTTAGTGCCTCTGTTTTTTTATGTGCTTTGTGTTTGTTTTCATCTCACCAGGGCATATGGATTTGC
The DNA here is from genome assembly GCF_037893015.1 of Macrotis lagotis. NCBI lineage: Eukaryota > Metazoa > Chordata > Mammalia > Peramelemorphia > Peramelidae > Macrotis > Macrotis lagotis. The sequence goes on from NC_133659.1 coordinate 170,127,984, forward strand.
CTCTGCTTGTACTAACTGGGCATATCTCATCCAATGGCACATAGTAAAGTCATCCAGAGAAAAGGAAATATTTTTCCTATAATATTAAAGCTGTTCTTGTTACAGACCTGGAAATTTCCCCAAAATATTTGCATTTGAGTTTGAATAGAATAAAAGGACTACAGGAGAAGCTTACTATCTGACTTTGCTTGATTATCTTCAAGCAGTAAGAACCAACATGGGAAAAAAACTAGGGTTTCAGTAACATCTCCAAATGACTTACCCAGTAACGCTAACATTTCCACAACTCCTTTTTTCAATAAGAACAATTCTATATAGTCTATATAGTCTATTAGATGGACTAAAGTCTTTTACTTAAACTGTTCCCCTCTTTTCTTTCTTAAGAATAGCACACTGCCACCATTGATTTGGTAAATATAGTGATTTAGATTCGTGACTTGGCTTGAAGTGGTAAAAATTGTTTTGGTGCACATGTTGCTTTGGGTTTGGTAAAATTAAACCAAAACTACCTTTTAATTTTTGCCTGGGGGATAATGTATGAGATGCTGACAGGTTAAGGGGCAGCAAAGAGCAGTACTTTCTAGTAAAAACAAGTCCATTACCACCACCTATGCTCATCATGAGGCTTTAATCTCATTTACTCCAATAATCAGTAGAAATAGTTTCTCACTGCCTTTCCTAAAATCCCATTCAGATACAAATGATATTTTCCTCATATTTATGTTATCCATTATTTTAACAGAGCTGGGGGTAGGAAGTTTTCAGAGGAGACAAAGCCTCCAGACCCCTCAGGTTTAGAAATTATTTTCTGATGGAAAGTGTTTTATATTGAAATTTGTCAAATTCTCTTTATAGGAAGAATGAGATATGGAAGAATTGGAAAAATTTGAGGATCAAAATAATTTTCCAAAGAAGTGGTTGAAATTACTAGAGAATTTTCTAAATAAACCACATTAAATGGTTTCACTGCCAGTGATTGTTTTACAGGGTTTCATTTTTCTGTCTATGAAAGATTATTTTGAAATAGGAGCATTTGACTCTGTGGACATAAATAGTTGCCCATGATAATACCCTTGTCAGATGCTGGTTTAAAAATCTTTTGACTTCCTGAATCATGCAGCTTCAATTTGACAGTTTTCTGAACTTTTTTCTTTCCATGCTGCCTTTGAGCTGATGCAGAAAAGGTGGAGTTATGTCAACCTTTTTATTTCCTTCTTTTGGAAGTTGTGGTTCAGGAGAAGTTTGACAATAATACAAGAAATCTCTGCTTTACACACTTCAGCTCTTTTCCTGGCTCCCATTTTTCTGGGATATTTCTTGGATGACCCTGTTTTGCTGAAGTAAATTTTTTCCATGTATCTTGATGATGGGAAGACTTTAATTAAATTATCCCTTTCTACAAGTATTCCACATACCCATTCCCCAGCTGTGTCACTGGGAAAGGCAGTAAGCAATTTTCAGGGAAGCCAACAACTTTGATCATCTATTGAGCACTGATTGTGGGATCTGGCAATATAAAGAAATACCGAAACAAATACTAAGAGCTATTGATGTACCTTTAAGCTTTTCCTTTAATCTCTTCAGGAGTCAGTGAGCATCTGTAAGTGATAATTTTATTGATGGTTTGGGGGAATTGGGGTGTGTGGGGGGGCATTGTTGGATGTGAGAGAGCTCATAATGTGCAAGACTTTGTAAATACCTCAGAGTTCAGTTCTTAGCATTACTTGATTAAGCTATAGGATACTCTGGTAAATTCACACAATGTCTTTTTTCTTTTTCTTTTTTTCTTTTTTCTTTTTAAACATCCTGGGAGTAGATTGATGCTTTTTTAGTGCAACCTGCTCTCCCCTCCCCAACATATTTCTTCTTTTTGATGGTTCTCTATAGAAAAGTGGCCATTTGCTCAAATCTATACCTGTCAGTTTATTATGCAGAGTATTTGATAAGTTCTGTTTTGCTGAAGAAGCAAGTGTATTCTCTCTTGTTTCTCTGAGCTACTTTAGTCACTTGGCATGTGATCTGCAAGCATGGTGAGAAAATGAATAGTTAAGTTGTTAACCATCTTCTATCAATTCAACCTGCCCCCTCCCTCTACACCTATTTGCTACTCTTTGATCCTGCTTTTATGAAGCTGTTCAGTTTTGTTGTCTAAGGACTGATGTATTATTAATATAGGGAGCTGCCCTTCAAATACATATATGAATATAGAACATATATAAATTTGCAAGTACTTATCTGAAAATGATAGAATTGTCACTGACCTTTCTCCTCTGAGAATACATAATATTTAGATTTATTTCACTTTCTTACAAAACAAAATGGAAAATTGTTTTCTTAATGCAGACTTAATTTTAGTAGCTTAATTTTAGTTCACTCTATACTAATAATAGTATTAATAATTCACATTTTCATAATGCTCTAAAGTTTTCCAAGTTTGAGAACCTTGCATAGTAGTTATTTTGTTTAATTGTTTTAGTTGTGTGTGATTCTTTCTTACCCCATTTGGATTTTCTTAATAAAGATTACTGTAGTAGTTTGCCATTTCCTTCTCTAGCTCATTTTACAGATGATCAAACTGAGGCAGTCAGGATTACTTGCTCCAGGAACACACAGCTAGTATCTGAGGCCAGATTTGAATTCAGATTTTTTTGATTCCAGGCTTAGTGCTCTATCCACTGTCCCTGTAGCTGTAGTCCTAATCGTTATCATTATCTATATTTAAAGATGGGGAAAACTGAAGCCAAGATAAAAAAAAGCACTTTGTCCAGATCACCCAATAAGTGCTGAGGCTAGGATTTGACCCTTTTTCACAGATGCTTAGTGGAATAGTCAGGACTAATCAGGCCAGTGTGTGGGATTGGTAACAATGTGCTCCCTCACTGGAACATGTGATTTTTCTACTGCTACATTGAAGCATTGACTTCGGACTTCCAAAAGATCTTGAATTTAGAAGAATTAAGGTGATAGCTGAAATGCAGAGGATTTCAGGAAAATTGGGGTGGGGAGCCTCACTCACTCAAGTGATTAATACATTTCTTTTTTTTTTTTTTTTTTTTTGCAAGGCAGTGGGATTAAGCAACTTGTCCAAGGTCACTCAGCTGTATATTTATTAAAATAAGTATCTGATTCTGGATTTGAACTTAGGTGCTCCTGACTCCAGGGCTGGTGGTCTATCCACTGCACCACCTAGCACAGTAATGTTTACTTTATGAACCTTAGAACATTTCAGGTAAAGTTGAGACCTGAGAAGTAGGAACTGCTTCAAAGATGGTCTGTTTCATAGGAAATTTGTTAAATGCCAAAAGGTATAAAATAGAAAAAGAAATGAGGACATAAGAAGGAAGTGTGTGTATGTGTGTGTGTGTGAGAGAGAGAGAGAGAGAGAGAGAGAGAGAGAGAGAGAGAGAGAGAGAGAGAGAGAGGCGAGGAGAGTAAGAGAAGTTGTTTTTACAGATAAGGAAATTGAGGCTACAGGAGGTTAAGTAATTTGCCCAAAATTCTGCATGAATCCTATCTGTGGCAGGATTTGCCAACAGGTCTTCCTGACCCAGAGTCCAGCACTTTTATTTCTTTACCACTTGCCTCCAAATAAGACAATGTATCTCAAATGATTCTGCAAAACTTCTAATCTGAGAGATGAAGGTATTAGATGAATATTAACAGAATCAGTGCTAAATAGTGTAAAATTATGTGTAAGAATTTTAGGAAAGAGAAGAAAATCTGCTGCCAAAAAGCTAACAAGGTAAAAAGGTGAGCCTTTATTTGAGGAAAGTTTGTATAATGGAAAAGAAAAAGGATACACTTTTTTTGGGTAGTAGTTAGAATAATGCATAGGATTCCTCTGCATTTGTCCATAAAACATAAAGGAAGCAGAGATTCTGTTTGGGTGCCTAAGTCACCCAGAGGCCCTTCGACCTTTGCTTTACTCTTTAACCACTCTATTCTCTGACTAGCAACAGACACATCATTTTTGAGGAACAAGGAGGGAAAAATAAATACCAAATAGGAAGACCAACAAATGTAATTGCATATCATTAGATCTACTACATGCACATTGTCTGTGGCATTTTGAATGAAAGCATTTTTGGGGTTTCATTCTGTGCAATCTGGTTATTTTGGTACTCAGTATTATGGGTGTATGTGTTGTCTCCATTCTCTTCTATCTCCCACATATTGCCAACCCCACATCCTGTGTTTCCAACTTAAAAACTGAAATTGAACGATGAATAATTTTGTTGTTATTGTGAGAGGTTTGTGTTAGATCCACTTCTCTTTTTTTTGTCTTCACATAAAAGGTGATATTGAAATGAAAAAACTGACCTTTTATTTTAGCAAATATAACAACAAAGTCAGTTTTCTTTTACCTTTGAAGTTAACTTAATAAATCATTGAAGCTTTAACATTATTTCTGTCTTAGTGTAGGTCGAACACAGATTTCCTGTCAATTGAATACCTTATGGCAAATGCATGACCTTAGACAGGGGAAGTAGATGACTTGTAAGAGGTGAAATTAGAAAAGACTTCTATTCTTATTTAATGGGATCTTATTTTACTATGTTCATTTTTTGTTTTTCTCTTCTGTGTGTATGTTTGTTTTTTTAAAGCAAAGTTAAACCACCCCCCCAGATTTCACCCAGCAAATCAATGGGAGGAGAATTCTGTGTGGCTGCCATCTTTGGAATGTCTAGATCCTGGTTTGCAAATAATCCCAGTCTGAAACGAGAAAAAGGTTTGTATCTTTATTGAAATTGCATATTTGGCCCTTTAAGGATAATTTTTTCTTTTTGCTAAATTGCCTTGTAGTTATTTCAATAAATCTGAATATCCTCTCAATTTTTTATATCTCCTCAGTTCTTTATGATCACCTTTTATAGGGTTAAGAAGGAAAGGATAGCCTTTCCCTATGTGTGAAAAATGAAAGGCCATGGGGTATATTATCAGAATTGGCATTTCTGAGAATTGTGCAGATGGAGAAGTATGAATTCAGGTCTCAATATTAGTTTATATCTATATTGCAACAAATAAGCTGATTATTCAGTAGGGATCTGGATTGCATGCAGATTTTCTCCCATGCATGCTTATCTAAAATTGGGATCTTAGAACTGCTCTAGAAATAGCAGGGTTTTTTTTCAATAGAAACTTTCATATGACTTCAGAACCAGGTACTATTCCCTTCTGAGAAGAAAAGGACACTTATCTTCCTACTTCTAAGCCCTTTTCCACTATTTAGAAACTTAATCAATTGTCAGAAAGCTTTTATTAGGCACCTATTATGTGTTCCACACTAGGGTTAGAAAGACAAAGAATTAATCAATCCTTATTCTCAAGGAGATTACATTCTTTTTATTCTTAAACACAGCAAGATTAGCACCTACTTTATTCTGTTCCCTCCAATGACTAAGTTTTTAGAAAGACTTTTGACTATAATCACTGATATTACATCTTTTCTCATCACTCAGTCCTCATTGCCTTGTTCTCTACCTTCAAACTTCAGTACTGCATTTCTCTGAGATGATTTAACAATCTCTTAATTCCCTAATGTCCTTTAATCAGTTCTCATCCTCCTTCACTTTTCTGTAGTATTTACTGTTAACTCTCTCTTCTGGATATTCTTTTCTTCTTCCATCCTTCTGTCACCATCTCACAGGATCATATAAAGCCAAAGGGGACCTTGGCTGACCATTGATTGAGTCTAGACTCCTCATTTTACAGGTGATAAAACCAGACCTACCAAGCTTAAAACCCTACTTGTCCTAGGGCACATGAATAGTGTAGGTAAGATTTGAACTCAATTCTTCAAACTTCTTTTCCAATACTCTGCATAGTACTACTACTCTATAGTTGTGTATTTGATTTTTTCTTTAATGTTGTTTAATGCTTTTTTTTTTCTTTTCTCTTTTTTTGGGGTGGTTGCAGGCAATTCTTATACTGGTTTGGTGTTTTTTTTTTGTTTTTGTTTTTGTTTTTAGGTTTTTACAAGGCAATGGGGTTAAGTGGCTTGCCCAAGGCCACACAGCTAGGTAATTATTAAGTGTCTGAGACCAGATTTGAGCCCAGTTACTCCTGACTCCAAGGCCAGTGCTTTATCCACTATGCCACCTAGCCACCCAGCCAGGCAATTCTTAAGTGCCTGATGTCAAATTTGCACTTAGGTCCTTCTGACTCCAGTGCCAAGGCTCATCACTGTGCTACCCAGCTGCTCCCCCTTTTCCCTCATGCTTTCAGTTATTGTTTTTATTTTAATTTTTAAAAATGAAATATTTCAATACATAAAGAGAATATCACATGAAAGGCTGAAATTTTTTTAAAAATTTTTTATTAATGTATATTAAATTTGATTCAGTATTGACAAAAACATTCTCTACCTGTTTCCTTCTCTGAACTTTCTTCTTGTCTTTCATGTGTGTTTGTGTGTGTGTGTGTGTGTGTGTGTGTGTAAAACATTTTAAATGTATTTGTCAGCATGTATTTTTTTAAATGCTTGCTATGTGTTTGTCCCTATGCTAAGTGGTGGGAGTACATAGAAAGGTAAAGACACCATTCCTGCTTGTGGGGAGCTTTCATTCTTATTTAGTCAGTCAAAAAGCAGTTCTCGAGTATTTGTTATGAGCTGAGTATTATACTTAGCATTGAGGATAGAAATACCAGCACCACCTGATTAGCCTCATTATTGAAGGGTCATGTACAGTGAAGCTGGACAAGTACACTGGGGCCAGATTGTTAAGGATTTTAAATGCTAATAAAGAATTGTATGTTTGATCCTGGAGGTAATAGAATGCTACTGGAGTTTATTGAACTGGGGAACTAGGGCAAAGGAAATTAGATGAGTTCCTTCATTCAGAATCATATGTTAGGAAAATCACTTTGGCAACTGTTTAGATTATGAATTGTGTTGAGTTGAGACTTCAGCCAGGAAAAACCAATAAAAGAAGCACTTGCAATAGTCTATGTGAGAAGTACTAGGGACCTAAAATGGATTGGTACCCATATGACTTGGGAGAAGAATATGAATGTGAGAGCTCTGATGGAACAAGGAGAATGGATTCCAGAATATGGGTGTGGAGGGAAAAGGTAAGGTATAAGAAGATTAGGAGGGTGGGAGTGGGTCAGTATATGAAGGACTTTGGATACCAAACCAAGGATTTAATATTTGATCTTAGATAGGGAACCATTAGAGTTCATTGAATAAGGAATGAGAAATGGAGAATTTCACCAAAGTTATAAGTCTCTAAGACTGGAAGGATGGTGATCCCTTATACAAAAATAGTTAGATTTTAAAGTAGGGAGGGTATAGGAAGAGAAAGAAAGTTTTGACTTTGTTGTAGATGAATTGGTGATTTGGGAGGGGCTCTTACAGAGACTGGGACTAGATATACTGATTAGAGAATCATGGGAATTGTTTGGGGAACTGATGAGGTCACTGAGTGAAAAAGAGGAAAAGAGGAACAAGGATAGAGTTTAGGATTGTATTCCCATTTAGTGGCCATGATGTTAATGATGAGCCAACAAAGTAAACAGAAGAGACATAATCATTCTGGAAAATCAAGAGAAAATAATGTCATGAAGATTAGTGAGGAGTGAATATCTATTAGGAGAAAGTGATTAACATTTTCATGCTACATAGAGGTCAAGAAGGATAAGGGTTCAAAGACCATCAGATTTGTCAGTTAGGAAATGCTTAATATTTGTAGATCTACTTCTAGAGTAGTTTCTATTAAGGACAGAAGCAATATTGCTAAAGGTTGAGGGGTCAGCAAGAGAATAGAAAATTGATACATGAATATAGCTTTTTCTTGGAATTTGGTATAGAAACACTTGAAAATAGAAGACAATAACATGAAGGGATTGTAAGATCTTTTCAAAGTTTTTAAATTATGAGTATGTTTTTAGAGCATACAAAAGGAATCTGCTGGTTGGAAGTGTGTTGGGATGAGAATAAAGATACAAGTACAAGAACAGGTCTTGTCAAAGTTAAGACCTACTTTATTGTCAGAGCCTGAGAAATGCAGAGTGCCTAGGGAATGATAAAAAGGAGTTGTTATGAAGAAAAGAGAAGATTATGGTGAGTGACCTCAGTTTTCTCAGTAAAGTCAGTGGCAAGTTACTCAGCCAAGAGAGTCAGTTGGAAAAAGTAGTAGGAGAAGTATGAGCAGAGAAGGTTTGAAGCATACTTTGTGGAGATTGAGGTAGAGAATCAATAAGGAAGAAGTACTAAGTTTACTTTTTTAAAAAAGTATTTATTTTGAATTTTACAATTACTAAGTTTACTCTGTGGTACTGATGCTACAGTTAAGGTTAGATAATAAAATTTCATAGTGAATTTAGTCATCTCTGTAGTATGACTTCTAGCCCTGTTTAGAGCAAATGAATAGGAATGGAGGAGTCAGATGGTGGAAGTACTCTGGCATTGGAGTTTGAAGAGAAATGAATTGTCAATTGGATAAGAAAATAATTTGGAATTAAAGTATTAAACTATTAAGAGAAGATCTGGAAGGTAGGAAAGTAATTTCATATTAAGGGTGATAGCTAAATTAAGTATATGATGGGTAGAGAGATTGGAGGTCTTGAAAAGAGGAGAGCTAAGGGATAGCAAGAGATTGGAATGCTAGAATATTTTGTCCAGATGAAGCAATGTCAGCATTTGTGATTGTGGAAACAAAGCAGGTATGGGTGATAGTGAGCCCTTGTACTTGAGTTATAATGGAGTAATAAATCATGAGATTAAGGAAATTGAAAAAATGGGACATTAGAATATTTGCAAAATCATTCAACATATTGAAATAAAAGGGCAGATTTTGAGGTGTAGAAGAAGATAGTTTACCAGGTAATGAACTCTCAGAAACATATAGAAAAATATATTAGTGGATAACACCATCATCTGGATGGGATGATCAGTTTTAACAGAATATATGTCAAAGGAGTAGCAATTGCTGAATGAGGGCAAAAGGAGAATTTAGAAATGGCAGTGGAGAGTAAAAAGTATTCTGATTCCCTTCCTTTATGGGGAAAGCCTCATCTCTGTAGTGCCAAAAGACTGCTCCAAAAGAGAAAATAAGGCTGGTAACTTTTGCCCAACCCTCCTCCCTTATTTAAATTTAGTGTGGCTTAACCTCCCTGATGTCATGGTCCTTTTCCATGAAGGACAAACAACAACCTCTGTGAATAGTATTTAGAGCTACCCCACTGGGCAACACAACTTCTTCCTCCTTCTCTACTTTCTTTCTTCCCCTTTTCCTCCCTCCTTTCTAAACTCTTTCCTTTTTTGTTTTTCCTCCCCCCCTCCCCACCTCTTCCCATTCCTTCCTCTCCCATTCCCCCCTCTCCCCTTCCCTCCTTCTCCCAAAAAACCTTAGAGAGAAGAAAATTTTAAGGAGAAAGAGTGATCAACACTGTCAAAGGCTGAGTACAGATCAAGGATAATGAGTTTAGGGAAAAGACTCATTGGATTTGGCAACAAAGAGCCCATTAGTGGAGAGAGCAGTTTTGGTGGAATATTAAGGATGGGAATCATATAGATTAAAATATTCACTATTCTTCCTGTGCTTTTTCCTGCACTCTCTTTGTCTTTTCATTTATATATCCTAATTTTCTTTTTTTAATTTATTTAATTTCCTCCCATATATATAATCAATTTTTCACACTCATTTAAAAAAATTGACTTCCAAATTTCTTCCTCCTTCCTTTTGTTAAGAAGGAAAGCAATTTGATATATAGGACTTTAGGCATAGATTGCTCTCGAATGGTTGGATCAGTTCACAACTCCACCAACAGTATATTAGAGTTTCAGTTTTCCCACATCACCTCCAACATTTGTCATTTTTCTTTCCTATAATATTAGCTAATATGATAGGTGTGGGATATATCAGAGTTGCCTCAATTTGTATTTCTCTAATCAGTAGTGATGTAGAGCATTTTTTTCATGTCTATGTATAGCTTTGATTACTTTGTCTGAAAACTTCTTGTTTATATCCTTTGACAATTTATCAATTGTGAATTTTTCTGTTTTTCTTTCTTTCTATTCTTTTTTCTATATTTGACTCAGTTCTCTATATATTTGAAAAATAAAGCATTTATTGGTAAAATATCTAACATTTTTTCTAGTTATGATTATTAGCTGTGTATTTCCCCCCTGTTATCCTATTTTCTCTCTTCTTTCACCCTATCTATCCTCCCCTTCACTATAAAAGTCCTTTTATACCTCTTTTCTGTCAGATATATTACTGTGCTCTTAATTTTTCCCTTTTCCCTTCTTCCATAGAATTCCTCTTAATCAACCCTTAGTTTTATCTTTTTAGATATCTTTACTTCATAATCACCTTACACTTGTGCCTTCTTTCCATATATACTTTTTCTAAAAACCCTAATATCATCTTTCCCTGTAGAAATGTAAATGGTTTAACCTTGCTGAATCCCTGATGATTTCTTTCCTGTTTGCCTTTTTTGGGGTTTCTCTCGAAACTTACATCTGACTGTTGAATTTTCTATTGAGCTATGGCCTATATAACCCCTCTCTCATTGGGATATCCATTTTTTTTTCCCTTGAAGAATTATCATAGTTTTGGTGAGTAGATTGTCCAGGCTAGGTAGTTGTCTAGATTCTTTTTTAATCCTGGCTTTCAGATAGATAAATAATTCTTAAATTTATCTCTCCCCCAATCTGTTTTCCAGATCAGTTGATTTTACTATGAGGAATTAACATTTTCTTCTTTTTTTTAGTTCTTTTGATTTTGTTTTCATTGTTTTTCAATGTGCTGCCACTGCTTCACTTTAATTTTGAAGGAGTTATTTTCTTCAGTGAACTTTTGTATCTTGATTTCTATTTGGTCAGTTCTGATTTTTAAGGAGTTCTCTTATTCAGGAATTTTTGTACCTCTTTTTTTCATTTAGCCATTTCTGTTTTTTAAGGAAATTTCCAATATATTGTTTTGTGCCTTGTTTTCCAGTTGACCTTTTCTTCAGCATTTTTTGTGCTTCCTTTTTCAAGCTCTTGACGCTTTTTAAAACTGATTTTTTTGGGGGGGGGCAACTAGGTTGTGTAGTCTATAGAGTGCCAGACATGGAGTCAGGAGTATCTGACTTCAAATTGGACCTTAGACACTTAACAATTTACCTAGCTATGTGACTTTGCCTTGCCAAAAAACAAACAAACAAACAAATTGATTTTGTTGCATCACTCTCATTTCTTTTCCCAATTTTTCCTCTGCCTCTCTCAACTGATTTGCTTATACCCTTCCTTTCCCTAGGACTTTGACCCAGACTGTGTATGGCTCAGAACCATTTATGGGCAATGTAACAGAGTCCTGCATCCAGTTTCAGTAAAGAGACTCCTATAATCTCCTTCTGATCATTAATCTGATCTCCCATTATCTGTGGACTGAGAACTCCAGAAACTACTGTTACCAATTCATTGGCCCCCGAACTATATAATACTAGTTTGCCAGAGCATTACCTTTGCAGAACTACACTCCACTCTTACCCCTGTGTGAGAGACCTTTTCTTCCTCCTTTAATACCTCCCTCCCTCCATCCTTTCCCTTCTTCCTTTTCATTTTTCCCTCCTTCTTTCCCTCTCTACTTCCTTCCTTATCTCTTTATTTTTTACTTACTATTTATTCATTAATCTAGTTCCTTCTGTTCTTTCAAGTTGTCTTGGACTGGAAAATTGCTTCCCCTTATCCTTTTATGTTTCTGTTGCTCTAGAATTTATTTTGAGGTATTATTAAAAGTTGTTTATTGGGAAATTTGGGTGAATTCAAGCAAGTCAATGCCTTTTTTCTGCCATCTTGGTTCCTCTTCTCCTTCCCCATTCTTGAAGTGCACCTGTACCTTTTAAGATTTTTTTCTTATCTAATGTCCCATTCAGGTATTACTTCCTCCAACAGTGTTTTGAGATTTCTCCTGTAGTTTCTCTGATATTACCAAAATAGTTTGTCTGAACATATATTTTTGCCAAGTCAGTTTCAAGCTTATTTCTTACTTACTTTTGTATGGAACATATTCTCTTCATTAAATTGTAGACCTCTTTTTTTCAACTTTTTATCCTGTCTTCAGCATAATACCTTGCATGGAGTAGGTACTTCATAAATGCTTGTTCAATTTAATGTAGCCAGTTTCCTTAATAAGTCTATAGAGTAAAAAAAATTTAGTTGTAGACACAATTTATTTTACAATCCTTTTTTTGTCTCGTCTGTTTCACTAGGGGTAGTAAATAGGCCACAAATAGGTTTGTTTTGAAATACCTCTCTGATCAAGCTTTCATTTGGCACATCTCTATTCCCCTAAGTTTAAAACTGGCCACCAGACCTCCACCCCTTCCCTTGTTATCTCTGTTCAATGACCCTTTCCTGAGAAACATGATCTTGGGCACAGCAGGTTCCCTGCACAAATGGAAGAGAATACAGTCAAGTCAGCAAGCCTTCCATTTCCTTATCCCATCTTTAATTTTTTGTTTCCTCCTTAGTTTTAGTGATGGTATCTGAGGCACCTTTTGTTATAAGTTAAAACATTCTGTGAAGCTCATTTTTCAGTGTTTCTCCCTGCTGTTCTAATTACCTTTTTAACTTGCCTTTCATTTATATCCTACTGGCTAGTTATCAGCTATTTTCTCCAAATTGGCACTGTAATTGATTCATCTGGTTTAGAGATAGGCTGAGTTGCCAAGCATTAATTGGAGATTTTTATTTCCTTTTAGGTTTACTGTAAAACCTGAGATTCAGGACTGGACCTGTTGTGGTACTGAGGACATGTGTACTCAGCCTCAAAGCCATTTGTCTGGCAACATATTTAGCTACTGATCTCCCTGAGTTTGGCTTTTAAGATTGGGGCAAATGATGCCATTAAATGTAGTGAACTTTGAGCAATTGGCAGGTGGTGATATGTAGGTTCTTCATTTTTAGGGACTTAATTTTTTTTTTTTTTTAGTCTCTGAAGAATATTCATAGAGTAGATACAGGTAAGCCTAAATTCTCTGTAGTTCAACCTCAAAAACTTGTTCCATGAAAACTTAATTTATTCCATTTCTGATTTGCCATGTTTAATCCTTTCTGACTATTTAATTTTTATAATGCAATCAGAATCTCTTTACAACAAAATCTGAGGAGCTGTTCATTTTTTTTGTTTATGTTCATGTAGCAAAATTTGTTTGTATTGCTTATTGTTTGGAAGTCAATGGGCAATTAGCTGGGCTTATGAAAATAGATTTTTATTAAACATTATTAAAATTTCCCTTTTACCAGGTATTTGACTTAAATGGAAAAGGTTGTAAGAATAGACAAAGTGATAGCTTTCTTTGCCTTGACTACTCAGGGTTGATCTAAAATAATCTCTTGAATACTTAAGGAAATGATTGTCATCTACCTTGGCTGAATGCATTTGTTCTCTCCCTTTTTTGCATTCTTTTCCTTAATCCTGATTTCCTTAATCCTCTCTGCAGATCAGTCCAAACAGTTTGTGGTTGAGTCCTTGTATATCATCAGCTGTTATGGGACTCTGGTGGAGCATGTGTTGGAACCTCGGCCACTCAGCACTGCCCCCAAGATCAGTGATGACACGCCTCTGGAAATGGTGACATCTCCCCGGGCCAGCTGGACTTTAGTGAGGTAGTACCTCATACATTTCTCTGTAACACCTTAGCATTCTTTTTTCCTGAAGTTTTTGTTCTTCTCTGCATGCAAAATCTTATTGATACCCTTTTTTCCAGTCTCATGATCACTGAAAGTATGCAATGGTACAAAGTCAATTTTTTAGTGAACATTCAAGCCAATAGAAGAGGTTTGAATTTCATCTTTAAAAAGGATTCCTGAAGAATGTACTTTGGGAATGTGCATTAGCCATTGTAATTCTGTTTGGTCAAAAATCATCGTCCCCTTCTTAAGTGTGTCTCAATTGGGATCAGGATAGTTTCACACAAGTAAGAAGGGAATGTAAGGGAAATAGTGAAATTGCAGGGAGGGAAGAAAACAAAATTGGGTATGAAAACTATTCCTAAGCTTTTGACGTATGAAAATATTATTCTGTTGAACTTCATAGACTCTAACATTCTTTATTGCCACTTATTTCTGGACTGGGCAGATCAATATTAGACTTATCAAACTGTTTAGGAATGACCAATTTCAATTAAGATTGGATCATTTTGGAATTGCAGATGTTAATTGGATTGAGAAACAATTCACAAATTTATACAACTATTTTTCACCAAGGTTTTTGTTTTTCATTTTTAAATGTAAAGAATTTATAATAAGCTACCAATTTGGGTGTTAAATTAAAAAAAAATCTCCTCAAACAAAAAGCATACCCCTACATGCCAGAGAACCAGTTTCAATTCTCTATTGGATGAAAATTAAAACAGATGTTGTAGAAATGGTTCTATCCATTGTACAGCTGCTTCCTTGGGCAGCTCAAAGGGGCAGTGGATAGTGCACTGTCCTTGGAGTCAGGAGGACAGGAGTTGGAATCCAGCCTCAGACACTTGACACTAACTAGCTGTGTGACTTGGGCAAGTCACTTAACATTGATTGTCTCACATCCAGGGCTATCTCCAGTTCACCTGATTCATATCTAACCACTAGACCTAGATGACTCTGGAGGAAAATGTGAGGCAGGTGACTTAGCACAGCACCCCCTCATTCAAATTCAGTTCATATGCTTGTCATAGCTTCACATTCCTGATGTGATCTTCTTTAAAAATGGACAGACTTCTGGCCAAGATGGTGAAGAGAAGACAGGCACAGTTCCAAACTCTCCTGATCTCTTCCCCATCTATTACATGAAACAAACCTCTTAAAAGAAATCCAACCCATAAAACCCAGAAAGAAAAGCCAGGAGAAAGAACATCTACCTCGGGATTTGTCTCCAGCAGCAGCTTTGGCTGAATTCGGGTGGGTGAGTCTGGGCTCAGAGGGAGGATCAGCCCCTGATCAGCCAGATTAACAGCTGAATTGGAACACAGAGTCTGAGGGCCCGAGAGCCAGACCTGCTGGATCAGCGGTGGGGCTGGACGACAGGGGCTTGGGTCCATAGGGAAGCAGAGGTACTGGTGTTGGTGCTGTCACCCTGGAGCTTGGGGATGGGGCTGGGGGTAGAGTTCTGGTGCAGGAGAGCTGTGGACACCATCCTGGGCTCCTCTGGTCCCATTGCAGCTCAGACCTCCTCCCAAACAAACAAATACAAACTACTTCTGGCCAGCCAGAGAAACTGCACTCAGTGAGTAAAGTCTTTAGCGATCCCAAGCCCCTGTGAACCAGCCCCACCCCAACTCAGGTCTTAGCAAAATGAAGAAGGGTCAGTGGAAAGGTGGATCCATAGAAAAATTCCTGGAAGGGAAAGACCCTAACTCAGAAAGACCTGGAACCTCTGAGCAGAATACAATCTGGTCTCCTGTGCAGAAAGATTTCCTTGAAGAAATAAGGAAGGAACTTAAAAATTTTGGAGAGACAATTAATACCTTGCAACAAGAAAACAAAACCTTAGAATGTACAATTGGACAAACACAAAAGGAGAATAAATCTCTCAGATCATCAATTGGACAATTACAAAAAATTGGTCAAATGGAAAGCTCTTTCAAAAGTAGAATTGACCAATTGGAAAAGGAGTTGCAAAAGGTTAATGAAGAAAACTCCTCCCCCCCCAAAAAAAAGAATGGAGTCCACAGAAACTAATGACTCCATGAGACAGCAAGAGTCAGTTAAACAAAATTGAAAAATAGAAAAAATAGAAACAAATGTAAAATACCTCATCAGCAAAACCACTGACCTCGAGAATAGATCAAGGGGGGCAACCTGAAATTTATAGAACTTCCTGAAAACATTGAAGAGAAAAAAAAAGCCTGGACTTAATATTACAGGATCTAGTGATGGAAAATTGCCCTGATATCATGGAATCGTAGGGCAAAGTAGTTATTGAAAGAGTACATCGATCCCCACCAGAAAAAGATCCTAAAATGAAAACACCAAGGAATGTTGTGGCCAAACTCCAGAATTATCAGATAAAAGAGAAAATCCTGCAAGCAGCCAGAAAGAAACAATTTAAATATCAAGGAGCCACAGTAAGGATCATGCAGGACCTGGCTGCATCAACATTAAGGGATCGAAGGGCCTGGAATGAGATATTTCTAAGAGCAAGGGAGCTTGGAATGCAGCCAAGAATCTACTTTCCTGCAAAGCTGAGCCTTCTCTTCCAGGGGAAAAAGATGGACATTTAACGAAATGGAAGAATTCCACAAATTTCTGATGAAAAGACCAGAGCTAAACAGAAAATTTGGACATCAAACAGTACGTTCAAGAGACACATTAAAAGGTTAAAAAAAAAAAGGGTGGCAGTAAAAGGAAAAAAAAAATGCAATCCAATAAGTTGAAACTGGCTATATCCCAGCATGGGGGGAAAAAAGATTCTCATAAATCTTGAGAATTGTAACTCTAACAGAGAGAATATACCTATTCAGAAATGATGTACATTCATGACCTATGCATGAGACTGCTGTCTAAAGAGATGTAACTGACTTTAACCCCACTTGGGAGAAAGACCCTATTAACTCTCAGGAATTTTGACACTATTCGATAGAATATACTGAATTAGAAGGGACAGACACTCAGAATTTTCTCAGACTTAAATAGAATGATCTAAAATCACTCCCTCCTTAAAAAGGGGGACAGGAAAGAGACTGGAGGAGGGAGGGGAGTGAATGGGGTAAATCTCATTACACTAAGAGGTACAAAAAAACCTATGGTAATAGAGGGGAAGAAGGAAGCTGATGAGAAACATCTGAATCTTCTTCTCATCAGACTTGGCTTAAAGTCAACCTACACATACTCAGTTAACTTATAAAACATCTAACCTTTCAAGTATTAAAAGGGGAAAAGGGGAGGGGGGGACAGAGAAAGGGAAGGGGAGTGGGGGGGGAAGGGGAAATAACAAAAGGAAGGGAAGGGAAAGGGAAAGGGGAAAGAAAGGGAAGGGTGTGATATAGAAGGGCAAACACACTGAAGGGGGTGGTATTCAGGAACAAAATACTGGGGAATATGGAGAAAGGGGGAGAAAGGGGGAGAAAATAAAAATAGAGGGAAGATAGCACAGAGGGCAATAAAGAATTAGTAATCATAACCTTGAATATGAATGGGATGAACTCTCCCTTAAAACGTAAGCGAATAGCAGAGTGAATTAAAAACCAGAATCCTACAATATGCTGCTTACAAGAAACTCATTTGAAGCAGAGAGATACATATAGAGTAAAGGTAAAAGGTTGGAGCAAAATATATTTTGCTTCAGCTGAAGTAAAAAAAGCAGGGGTAGCATTCCTTATCTCAGACAAAGCAGCAGCAAAAATAGATAGCATTAAAAGAGATAAGGAAGGAAACTTTATCCTCCTAAAAGGTACCATAGACAATAAAGTCATTTCAATATTGAATATATATGCACCCAGTGGGACAGCACCCAAATTCTTAGAGGAGAAGCTGAAAGAACTACAGGAAGACATAGACAGCAAAACTCTACTAGTGGGAGACCTCAACCTCCCACTATCAGATCTAGATAAATCGAATCATAAAATAAACAAGAAAGAAGTTAAGGAGGTAAATAGATTGTTAGAAAAATTAGATATGGTAGACTTATGGAGGAAACTGAATGGGGATAGAAAGGAATATACCTTTCTCTCTGCAGTACATGGAACTTATACAAAAATTGACCATGTACTAGGACATAAAAACCTAATGATCAACTGCAGAAAGGCAGAAATCGTGAATACATCTTTCTCAGATCACAATGCAATAAAAGTCAAATGCAATACTGGGCCAAGGAGATATAGACCCAGAACAAACTGGAAACTGAATAACCTCATTTTAAAAAAATGAGTGGACCAAAAAACAAATTATAGAAAGAATTAGCCGTTTTATCCTAGATAATGATTATAATGAAACAACATAGCAAAACCTATGGGATTCATTGAAAGCGACTCTCAGGGGATATATTACAGCTCTAAATGCTTAAATGAATAAATTGGAGAAAGAGGAAATCAATGAACTAAACATGCAACTAAAAAAATTAGAGAAAGAACAAATCAAAAATCCCCAATTAAATACTAACTTAAAAATTCTAAAAATTAAAGGGGAAATTAATAAAATCGAAAGCAAAAAACTATTGAATTAATAAATAAAATCATAAGTTGGTATTATGAAAAAACAAATAAAATTGATAAACCTCTGGTCAATTTGATTAAAAAAAAGAAAGAAGAAAACCAAATTGCTAGTATCATAAATGAAAAAGGTGAACTCACCACCAATGAGGAGGAAATTAAAGTAATAATTTGAAATTATTTTGCCCAACTCTATGCCAATAAATTTGATAATCTAAGTGAAATGGATGAATATTTACAAAAATATAAGTTGCCCAGGTTAAATGAAGAAGAGATTAAATACCTAAACAACCCTATCTCAAAAAAAAGAAATTCAACAAGCCATTATTGAACTCCCTAAAAAAAAATCTCCAGGGCCTGATAGATTCACAAGTGAATTCTACCAAACATTTAAGGAACAATTGGTTCCAATCCTATATAAACTCTTTGGAAAAATAGGGAAAGATGGAACTCTGCCAAACTCTTTCTATGAAACCAATATGGTACTATTACCTATATCAGGAAGAGTTAAAATAGAGAAAGAAAATTATAGACCTATTTCCCTGATGAATATAGATTCAAAAATCCTAAATAAAATCTTAGCAAAATGATGACAACAAGTCATCACTAGGATAAAAATTATGATCAAGTAGGATTTATTCCAGGAATGCAGGGTTGGTTCAATATTAGGAAAACTGTTAGTATAGTCAATTATATCAACAACAAACCTATCAGAAACCAAATGATCATATCAATAGATACTGAAAAAGCTTTTGAAAAAATACAGCATCCGTTCCTAGTAAAAACATTAGAGAGTGTATGAATAAATGGACTGTTCCTTAAAATACTTAGTAGCATCTATTTGAAACCATCAACAAGCATTATGTTCAATGGGGAGAGGCTAGAGGCAAAGGAGGAAAATAATCCCAATAAGATCAGGCGTGAAACAAAGGTGCCCATTATCACCACTACTATTCAATATTGTATTAGAAATGTTAGCATCAACAATTAGAGAAGACAAAGTAATTGAAGGAATAAGAATTGGGAAGGAAAAGACAAAACTCTCACTCTTTGCAGATGACATGATGGTCTACCTAGAGAATCCCAAGAAATAATGCAAAAAACTACTGGAAACAATTAGCAATTTTAGCAAAGTTGCAGGCTATAAAATAAACCCTCATAAATCCTCAACTTTTCTATATATGTCTAGCAAGAAACAGCAGAAAGAGCTAGAAAGAGAAATCCCATTCAAAGTAACCTCAGACAATATAAAATATTTGGGAGTCTATTTGCCAAGACAGACTCAGAATCTTTTTGAAAATTATAAAATACTTCTCACACAAATTAAAGCAGATTTAAATGACTGGGCAAATATCAACTGCTCATGGATAGGTAGAGCTAATATAATAAAAATGACAATTCTACCAAAACTAAACTATCTGTTTAGTGCCCTACCAATCAAAATTCCAAAAAAAATTATTTTAATGAGTTAGAAAAAATTGTAAGTAAATTCATATGGATAAATAAGTCAAGAATTGCCAGGAGCTTAATGAAAAAAAGTGCAAAAGAAGGTGGCTTAGCCCTACCTGATCTAAAATTATATTTTTAAAGAATCAGTCATCAAAACTGTTTGGTATTGGCTAAGAAATAGTGTGGTGGACCAGTGGAATAGACTAGGTGTAAAAGAAGGAGATGATTATAGTAATCTGCTGTTTGATAACCCCAACGAGTCTGGCCATTGGTATAAAAACTCCCTCTTTGATAAAAATTCCTGGGATAATTGGAAGTAGTATGGAAGAAACTTAGATTAGACCAACACCTCACACCCTTTACCAAGATAAGATCCAAATGGTTTCAGGACATAGACATAAAAAAACAATACTATAAGCGAATTAGAAGATCAAGGACTAGTCTACCTGTCAGATCTATGGAAAGAGGAGCAGTTTATGACTAAGGAAGAGTTGGAGAACATCACCAATAACCAATTAGATGATTTGGATTACATTAAATTAAAAAGCTTTTGCACAGATAAAACCAATATAACCAAGATCAAAACAAATGTAGTAAATTCGGAAACAATCTTTACAATGATTTACAATCTTTAATGATTCTGACAAAGGACTCATTTCTAAAATATACAGAGAACTGAGTTATATTTTTAAAACAAAAAAGCCATTCCCCAATTGACAAATGGTCAAAGGATATGCAAAGGCAGTTTACAGATGAGGAGATCCAAGCAATCCATAGCCATATGAAAAAAATGCTCTAAATCATTAATTATTAGATACATGCAAATTAAAGCTTCTCTGAGGTACCACCTCACACCTCTCAGATTGGCCAACATGACCAGGAAGGATAATGATCATTGTTGGAAGGGTTGTGGGAAATCTGGGACACTATTATATTATTGGTGGAGCTGTGAACTCTTCCAACCCTTCTGGAGAGCTATTTGGAACTATGCCTAAAGAACAACAAAAATGTGCATACCCTTTGACCCAGCAATACCAGTACTGGGTCTATACCCTGAAGAGATGATGAAAATGGGTACAAACATTACTTGTACAAAAATATTTACAGCAGCCCTGTTTGTGGTGGCAAAGAATTGGAAATCAAGTATGTCCTTCAATTGGGGAATGGCTTAGCAAACTGTGGTATATGTATGTCATGGAACACTATTTTTCTATTAGTAACCAGGAAGGATGGGATTTCAGGGAAGCCTGGAGGGATTTGCATAGACTGATGCTGAGTGAGATGAGCAGAACCAGAAGAACACTGTACACCCTAACAGCAACATGGGAGTGATGTTTAACCTTGAAGGACTCGCTCATTCCATCAGTGCAACAATTGGAGCAATTTTGGGCTGTCTGCAAAGGAGAGTGCCATCTGTATCCAGATAAGGAGCTGTGGAGTTTGCACAAAGTGCAAAGACTATTCCCTTTAATTTAGGAAAAAAACAGATATCTTATTGTCTGATCTTGTTACCTCTTAGATTTCTCTTCTTTAAGGACATGATTTCTCCCTCATCACACCCAGTTTGGATCAAGGTACAACATGGAAACAAAATAAAGACTGACAGAGTGCTTTCTGTGGGGGGGTGGGGGGAGGGAAGCAAGATTGGGGGGAACATTGTAAAACTCAAATTATATCTTTAATAAAAATAAATTAAAAAAAATGAAGGACAGATATTATTATTTTTATTAATAACTGCTCCCTGTTTTCTAAACCCATGGTCCTTCCTTCTAGGTTCTTCTGATGTTCAAGTTTATGATGGCTTGATGCTAGTTGTGTGATCCTCTCCTTTTTGCTCTTTTTTACATCTAGGGTTGTGTGTTTTACTGTGTTGAAGAAATTTCATTTCTTGATTCCACATCTTTTGTGGACTTCCACTCCTGGTTGTACTCAATGAAAACAACAGTGAATTACATCATCATGATTAAGTGCAAAGATTAATATTCTCATATTATTCCCCTAGAACCCCTCAATGGAATGAGCTGCAACCACCCTTTAATGCCAACCACCCTCTGCTCCTTGCTGCAGATGCCGTGCAGCACTCTCAGTACCTGCTTGCTGGTTGTAAGTAGCCTGAGTGGTTTGCACTCTTTTTATTGTTTTCAAATCAAATGTTTCATTTCAAATGAAATTACTCTTTAAAGAAGACATGACTGTTTGCACTGACCCACAAGCCCAGGTCCCAGAGCCCAGAGCAGATCAACCTACTGGCAAAGAACATATTGTATAAAATATAATCAATGTTAAGTGTTCATTATTTTAGAGGGAGATCTGATAAGTATGTGCAAGGCAAGACTGAGGAATATGTGGGTTTCAATAAAATGCTGCAGGATAATGAGGAAAAAATTTTCCACCTGAGCACTGTTTTTTCCCCAGCATTAACCCACAAAGTTTGAAGAATAATTGGTGATAGATTTTACCAAAAATTAGTGGTGTGATCCATGTCTTAATATTATATCCACTGATTCTGAAAGCTTTTAATAGATACTGCAGTTGTGTACTTTTACTAATCTAGTGAAAGAATCCTTACCTCTCCTACTAGACATTTTAGTCAGTAACTTTTGGAGTGCTAAAATTCATAGTAAACAGATTTGTGATTTAAAGAAAAAAGAATAAGGTAGTCATTTTTCATGGGAGATGTGAAAAGATAATTTAATTTTTAAAAATTTGATTGTCAGAGAATTTTTAAACTCTTATAATTATAAATTCAATTTTATAAAATGAATTAGGTCCTAATTTCAGTAGATAGTTTGGCACATATTTTTAGGAAAATCTTGAAATTAACATTGACATTCTTTTGCTGAAGTTTTACTGTACCTTTTAACCTTCCTGCCTATGATGATTTAAAATGTTTCAATAACCAATATATTTTAGGGTTAATGTGTTATTAAATGTTAAATAGCCAAAGCACATTTGGAACTACAAATAATTTGAAGTTTTTGAAGTCATGCCAAGAAATTTTGCAATGTACTGACCACCAGTTGCCTAACAGATCTGTAGAGAACCCACCAGGACATCAAATACCAAGATTTTCACATGACTTTGTGATGTAGGCAAAATAGTTTTTCTTAAAATATGGACATCATATGCTTTGCTCTGCATTCAGGTTTTATCTGGATTGGATGGCAAGTCTTGTAGGGTTATATTTGATCACTGAATCGCTGAGAGAAGCTGAGTCTGTAATAGTTGATCATCTCATAGTGTTTCTGTTAATGTGCCAGGGTCTGGTCCTTGACTTTCTGCTCCAGCATCTCAGTTGCTGGCGTTTTACTGACCTCCTTAAGGTAGCCTGACATAGTCCCATCTGCTGCACTAGCATTTTGGAGCTGGAGCCTTGTCTTCTGAGCTGGGGTTGGGGCCCTCCCTTTTGACCAGCTGTACAGGGGGAATACTGAGCCAGGCCCCAGGTGTTTTAGCTAGTGAGCTAAAACTAATTTCCTAGCTCCCCCACCTACATTGGGCTGCACTCTCCCTTTACCCGACATGAGACAGATTTTTTTCCTTGAAGTTCTTCCAAGCTATCTTGAGGTGAAAAGTTATTTGTCTTTGGGGTTTGTTTTTTTTTTTTGTGGGTTCTGTCACTTCAGGGTCTATTTAGAGGCTTCATTTAAAGTTGTTTCATGAAAACTCCAGGAGCTTCCTAGCTTCATGCCACCATATTGGTTTTGCCCAGTAAGTCCTAAGGCCTAGTTTTTTATCTATATAATCTTTCTTCAAGATCACTTTTCTTTTGCTTGCATTTAAAAAAAATTGTAAATTTATTTATTATTTTTTATTTCTTTCTCATGGGCTTTTTTTCTCCTTTAGTTCTAATTCTTTTTCAACTTGACTAATATGGAAATATGTAAAATAGGAATGTTCCATGTACAACCTATATACAATTACCTACTTCCATGAGGGAGGAAAGAAGGGTAGGAGTGGTAGAAAACTGTGGAACTCAAAAGCTTACAAAAAGATGAATGTTGAAAACTATCTTTGCAAGTAATTGGAAAAAATAAAATTAGAAAAATAGAAAAATAAAAACAAAAGTATTTGTTCTCTCAAGATAAGCACATAGCAGCTCATCCGTGGCTATCCATCCTGATTTGGTTCAATCAAATTTTCCATTCATATTAGCTTCATTCAGTAACAAGATCCTCCTATACTAGGCTGAAGTTATTGATGACATGTTGAAAGGTGCCCCTAGTTTTACTGGTTACTTCTTATAGATCAGTCTATAATTTATTTAAAATTTTCCTCTGATTTTATTGAAATGCTGCCTTTTGGAAAATGGGGCTGTATTTGATTATTTTTTTCAATTGATTTGTCATTGGAAATTGGTTTGTTAGTTATATTGTTTCCTCTTTATTTCCTGTCTCATCTTTAAAATAAAAACTCTCAAAAAAAATGATAAAAACCATAATCTTATCTTTTCCTCAACATTCTTTTTATACCATTCTTTCTGCATTTATTAAGTATCTTTAATCAGGCTTAATTTGTAATCTTTAAATATACTGGATTCTTATACTCAGTTTTGTAACTTTTATTCAAGAATTATATTTGGAAATTTAAAGCAATAAACCAAAGTTTAATAAACTTCCTCTGATTCCTTTGAAGCTAATGTTAATTCACTAATTTACAGGTGGAGTAACTAAGATAAAGGGAAAAAAATTTCTCCTGTAAAATTATCTTAATAGTCCATGGTAAAGCTGTGATTTAAATTCATGATAATGAAAGAATCATGAATGGGTCTTGCATAAAGACATCATGCAACTTGAGGTAAAACATAACTACCTCCAATTTTTAAAAAAATCATGTGCATATGAAAAGATAAACTTATAGAAAAGTAGCTGCTTGGTTGATATCATTGAAAATGTTAATATTTTATATGACTAAAACAAATAAATATACACAGTATGATTAACTGAGAGTAATAAAATCCTGAGATACAATTCCTTAAATGAGCCCAGGCACCAGGGTAAAGGCTTAGTTGTTCATCTGGTTCATCCCCTTTTTACTTGAGTGTTTAAGAGGTCATGGGTCAGCATCTCTTACTATCAAGTTCCTTTCTAAAGACTGTAGTCTATACTGACTGAGATCTAATTAAAACACAATTGTCCTCTTGTTCCTGGCTCCTGGAAACTTTTCACTCATGCTTTAACCATAGCATTATCCTCTTGATTTTTTCTATTGCTAATTTTCTTCTAGTAGTTCCAAAGACAGTTTTTTTGAGATATTTTAAATTGCAAATTTTTAAGGGTGGGGTGGAAGGATTCCTTCTCTGTCTGTCTTTCTCTGTCTCTCTCTCTCTAATCTATGCAAATGCCATTTAGAATCTTACATTGGTTTTTACTTATATCTGAGTCAGATGAAGTAGATGGTATAAAGATTTCAGAGATGGTAATTATGGCAGGAAAATAAAAATAGAAGGAATGGAAAAGTCATTAAAGATACTTGTTTTAGCAAGGATAGAAACAGAGAATAGGATTTACATCTTGGTATGCCACAATCTGTTAATCACAGTTCTATAAGGGGTTTTGATAGAGAGAATATGGGATATGTAACGAAAAACACAAATCCTATACAAGAAAAAATGCAAGACTTGACCTGATAACCCTGCTAATAACCAGAACTTCCCAGTTCATCTATTTTTATGCATTGTTTTTATTCTTAGTAATTAAAATCTGATTAAATTAAATATCCCATTAAATAGGATATTTGCGTAATCTATTAATTATCTCATTAAATATCCTAGATTAAATATCCCTTTAAAAATGCCACTTACACATAGGTTGCTATAGCTATGTAGTGTGTTTCAGGAATATGTTGAGTTTCTTATAAAGTCTTAGAGCCCCAACTCAGGCAATCCTTGATGTAAAGTTTTGCTTTGATTAGAGCACAAGTTTCTATGATAATGCTATGACAAAGGGTGCTCAGTAGAACTTTTGGTCTCTGGCTTTGTATGATCCATAGACTCATAGTGCTATCCTTCATGTGGATGGAACCTTGGCAGTATTTTAGAAGTATTGACTGACTTTACTTTCTAGGTATAGGATCCGAGAATTCAGGTGACTGGCATTTACAGAGAATAGACATTGGAAGACTGATGAAGACAATGCCCACAGAGCTGAGTATCTGAAACTTTTCATGAAGGCCTTACCCTTTCTCTCATTATTAGTTTCTATTTACTGACTAAATAGATAAAACATTATTTTCTTAAATTTGAAGACAGTTGGGTTTTTTCCTTAATTTTTAGATAGAAGGATGAGTGAATAAAATGTCATTGAAAAATTATATTCTCCAAATTGCCTTCTGTGGGGTGGGGAGGGAAGTAAGATTAGGGGAAAAATTGTAAAACTCAAAATAAATAAAATCTCTAAAAAACAAAAAGAAAAATTACATACTCAGTGGAATCTCCTTACTTTAAGAAGAGTCAGTATTTGCTATATATTCATCTTTGAAATTACTACTGAAAACTTGTTGCCCAAATTATTACTTGTAAAAAATTATTTAGTGATTATAGAAATAACTATAGACCATTATAGAAAAAAACATTTTAATGTACAAGAACAGAATTCTTGGTTTAAATGTTGTCTTGCTTCACTAAAGTGTTCATAAACAGGTCATCTACTTCCTGTTTCCAGGGCAAAAATTTGCCAGGAAATTTTTTTCAATGTATTTACATTTGTTAGTAATGATGTCCAAGTTCTTTCTAGCAGAAAAGGAAGGAAGAACAGATTACCCAGATATCCTAAAGCCTATAGGAGACATTGAAGACTCTGTAAGAGTAGTTAGGGGGCAAAATGAGGAAAATAAGGCATTGAACTTTCCATAAATTCATCTCCTTCTCATTTGAACAAAATAATAGCTCAAATTTCAGTGATCATTCATCTTCTTATTATGAATGTCTTCAGCTTATAAAGTGAGAATTGTCTTGTTTCATAGATTTTCTTTTTAACCTGGACTCAATGTACTGTATTTGGTAGATTAGGTTTTTATTATCAATTACCTTCTTTCTTTACTGACTGCCACCACCCTCCTCCCAGACTTTGTTACTTCTTACTTAGACTATTGCAACAATTCCCAACCAAGTGAAGAAACTCCCAACTCATAGAATCAAAAAGTCAAGAGATTTAAGGAACTTCCAAAACACTCTAATACAACCCATAATTAATAACGAGGAATGCTTTTTTTGTCAGTGTCTCCAAAATATGGTCATTTAACCTTTTCTTGTGGATCTCTATAAAAAAGCAAAGCCTTTAACCTCTGAAGGTTCTGAATTCTATGGTCAGTGAATTCTTTGAAGTTTTTTTCTTATGCCAAGTCTTAAATATTTCTATCTTAAGATATTTGAAGAGAGCTCTAATGTATAACACCATTCTTCTATCACCACTGCCCTAAACTTTAATTTCTCGAGTGTAACATTTCCTAACCACTCCAGATAATCTTGGTATTACATATTCTCCATTCCTTTCACTATCGTGATTAATCTCATTTTAGATACACTCCAGATATGATATGATTTGGCCAGAAAATGGTGGTCTACCTTTATCTGAATAAGCATTGTAGCCTAGAATAGGCTACAATTCGCTGCCATTTATGCTATTCATTAAAACCACAAATCTTTTTCACACATTTGTTCACATATATGCAAAGAATACAGAAATTGTTACCCAATCAAATCCATGCCTCCCATCTCCCCCACTCCCACCCCCCATCACTATATAGTTAAAGTTGTATTTTTGGAACCCAAATGTAGAACTTTTCGTTTATTCCATTTAAGTTTGCTCTTATTCATTTTGTATACAATACTGTAACCTGTCAAAATACTTTTGGATCCTCCTTTCTGCTGGCTCCACCACATTCCAGTGAGTTGCCAAAATGATAAAAACAAAAGGCAAAAGGAGAGGGACACCATACATGTTTTCTAGGCCCTTTTGGAAACATGGTGTTGTCCCTTTGGCTATATATATATATGCTCATATACAAGAAAGGTGATGTTGTAGATATCAAGGGTATGGGCACAGTTCAGCAAGGAATGCCCCACAAATGTTAACATGGTAAGACTGTACGAGTCCATAATGTTACATAGCATGCTGTAGGCATTGTTGTAAACAAACAGGTTAAGGGCAAAATTCTAGCCAAGAGAATTAATGTGTGTATTGAACATATTGAGCACTCTAAGAGCAGAGATAGCTTCTTGAAGCGGGTAAAGGAAAATGATCAGAAGAAAGAAACCAAAGAAAAAGGCACTTGGGTTCAACTAAAGTT